>NC_066562.1:6577897-6630397 GCF_024679095.1 Eriocheir sinensis
AAAAAACATAGGTCTGTGGAGGGACATAAGGAAGACAGGAATAAAGGAAGGAAGAAAGGAAGGAAGGAAGGAAGGTAGGAATGAACGTTAGTGGAAAGGTAGAATGGGACAAAAGAACGTGAAAAAGAATGGAATAAGGAAGGAAATAAATAAGGAATGAATGAAATATAGAAAAAAATAGGTAGACTGATAGGAAGATACGAATGAAGGAAGAAGAAAAGGAAGAAAATTAGAAAGTTTGGTAAAATAATATGGAAATGAAAAAAAAAATAGTTGATGTAAAAAGTAAATAAGAAAACGATACAAAGAAAATTATTATAGAACAAGAAAGCAAGAGAAGAAAATATGGAATGGAAGGAAGGAAGGAGGGTAAGGGGAAAGGAATGTAGGAAGAAGGGAAGGAAGGAAAGGAAGGAAAGAAAGGAAGTAGGTATATTAAAAGGAAAAAAAAAAGAATATAACAAACTAACAAAACCTCTTCCCAAATCTTCCAGTCATACAACTTTTCTCTCTAATATTTCACGTTTTTTTTTATCATCGTCTTCTTGTACTTCTCATTTTCTTTATATTGTCTTGTGTTATCTGTCCTTTTCTTTTCTTTTTTTGCTTTTCTTCCAATTTATAGTCCACACACACACACACACACACACACACACACACACACACACACACACACACACACACACACACACACTTCCTGTTTTTCTCTGTCAAGCCTCGATGTCACTTCACCAGACTTTTCTCCTCCAATTTCCTCCTCCATTCTCTCTCCCTCTCTCCCTCCCTCCCCCTCTCTCTCACTCTTCTATTCTCGGCATCAGCTCTCTCTCCTTACTCACTTTCCTCCACTGTCCAAGGAAACGAAAGTAGAGAGGAGGAGGAGGAGGAGGAGGAGGAGGAGGAGGAAAGTAGAGCATCTTAGTAAGAGGAGATAGATAAGAAGAATGAGGAGGAGAATGAAAAGTGAAATGTGGAAGAGAAAGAAGAGGCGAGGAGGAGGAGGAGGAGGAGGAGGAGGAGGAAAGTTTTTAGTCGTGAGAACTTTAAAACTTTGTCAAGCTCTTCAACAATAACTACAAACAGAGACTTGAGATGCTATACGTGACTTAGAGGAGGAGGAGGAGGAGGAGGAGGAAGAGGAGGAGGAAGAGGAGGAGGAGGAGGAGGAGGAGGAGGAGGCGGGACAGCAGATAACAAAAAGAATAAGCCAAGGAAAGAGATATAAGAAGTACAAATGAGGACAAATGATGACAAAGTGACCACCAGACGCGTGTTTAAAAAAAATAAAATAAAAAGAATAAAGAAAAAACTCCCCCTGGCCGCGCGTTCTCTTGGTGGCTAAGTGGTAAGACCGTCGACTTCACATCTCTCTGGTCAAGGTTCGAATCCCGGTCACTGAAGAAGGGATGGGTGTGTAAATAATAAAGGAGAAAGAGAAGACGGGAAGGAAGAAAATTCGAAGTGTCGTAATAAAATAGAAGCAGAATAAATAGGAAAATATGGAAGGAAAAGGGAGGAAAGGAAAAGAAAAGGAATGTTAAGAGAAAGGAAAACACACAGAAGGAAAGGAATGGAAGAAAAAAATATTGGAACGAGAGAAAACGAAAAAAAAATGTGAGGAAGAAAAGTCAGAGAAGAAAAAAAAATCATTAAAAGAAAAAAGAAAACAAGGAAAATAGAAGAGGGAAAGGGAAGTCAAGAAAGGAAAAGAAATGAAGACACTACCATTACTGTTTCCTCTTCTCTTTGTCTTCCTCCTCCTCCTCTTCTTCCTCCTCCTCCTCCTTCTCTTCCTCCTTCATGCCAACCTTATATCAATACTCAGACGAACCATATGTACTCTCTCTCTCTCTCTCTCTCTCTCCCTACTTAATTATCTTGAGAGCTTCATCTTCGCTTCTCTCTCCCTATTCGTAAGTTTATGCAGTGTTCTCCCCCTCTGAACGGTCTCTGTGTATGGTTGTGTATGAGACGTGTATGGACCCTGTATGAACTCAGGTGATAGGAAGGAAGGAAGGGAGGAAGAGAGGGAAGGGTCGATGGAAGGTGTTTGGGAATGTAGTTGATATGTGTTGGATGCTTGAGAGAGACAGAGAGAGAGAGAATCAGGTATTGTATGTTATGAGTTGTGTTTGAATGTTGTATGTGTGTTAAGGTGTGTGGAGGGCGTATGGAGTAGAGCATAAGGGAGAGAATATCAGTGGGAATAATGTGATAAAGTATACGTTGAAATAATAACAAAAATAATACAGAAATGGAAAGTCGAAATGATTGAGAGTAAACAAGTCAGACGTCAGAATAGATAAGTTAAAGAAGGAATAGATAGGAATAGACAGAAACAGATAAAGTGTGAAAGTAGAATGTGAAAGAAAAACAAGAGAAATTAATGTGGAAAGAAAGTTCGAAGATGATGTTTAAAATAAGAAATCTCTATCGATGTTGTGTATTGGTGTTTAAGAGTGTGTATATGAAATAGGACAGAGGACCAAGGAGAATGTGAAAGTAGAAAATGAAAGAAAACAAGAGAAATTAATGTGGAAAGAAAGTTCGATGATGGTGTTTAAAATAAGAAATGCCAATGGATGTTGTGTATTGGTGTTTAAGAGTGTGTATATGAAATAGGACAGAGGACCAAGGAGAGTGTGAAAGTAGAAAATGAAAGAAAAAGAAGAGAAATTAATATGGAAAGAAAGTTCGATGATGATGTTTAAAATAAGAAATGCCTTTGAATGTTGTGTATTGGTGTTTAAAAGTGTATATATGAAATGGAACATAGAAGAAAAGAGTGTGAAAGTAGTAGTATACATAGATGAATAAATTGATATAGAGATGGAGAGAGAAATGAAGGATGAGGGAAAGGATAACATGCAGAAGGAATGGAAGAAAAAATAGGGAAACGAGAGAAACAAACAAAAAAAAACCATGAGAGGAAGAAAAAAAAACATAAACAAGGAAAAAAGATAAAACAAAAATATACGTAAGAAAATATACATAAGGAAGACAACGAAGAAAAAAAAAGAAGGAAGAAAGGTTTTGCATACACGAAGAAAGTCACCACCACCACCTCCTCCACCTCCACCACCACCTCCACCACCTCCACCTCCACCTCCACCACCACCACCACCATTTGTTTTCACGTCAGTCTGCTCGGAGGAGGAAGAAAAAAAATAAAAATAAAAGGAAAAAAAGTAAGATAAATCACAAGGTGGAGACGTGAAGCACTAAGGAGGAGGAGGAGGAGGAGGAGGAGGAGGAGGAGGAGGAGGAGGAGGTAAAGAAAAGATTCATTCGCATCACACGTTTTAGAGAGAGAGAGAGAGAGAGAGAGAGAGAGAGAGAGAGAGAGAGAGAGAGAGAGAGAGAGAGAGAGAGAGAGAGAGAGAGAGAGTAATCCTGCATTGGGTATTGGCTTGTCTGAGGTTTTTTGTCTCTCTCTCTCTCTCTCTCTCTCTCTCTCTCTCTCTCTCTCACTCACACACACACACACACACACACACACACACACACACACACACACACACACACACACACACACACACACACACACACACACACACACACACACACACACACACACACACACACACACACAGAAGGTTATGAATACGTTTACATGTAGTTAATTTTGTGCTTGCATTTACTACCATGAGAGAGAGAGAGAGAGAGAGAGAGAGAGAGAGAGAGAGAGAGAGAGAGAGAGAGAGAGAGAGAGAGAGAGAGAGAGAGAGAGAGAGAGAGAGAGAGAGAGATAATAAATGAAGAGGTAGAGAAAAGTAGAGACAGAATAAAGTAGAAGAATAAGATAGAGGCAATAAATGAAGGAAATGAGAAAATAAGGAAGAGAGAGAGAGAGAGAGAGAGAGAGAGAGAGAGAGAGAGAGAGAGAGAGAGAGAGAGAGAGAGAGAGAGAGAGAGAGAGAGAGAGAGAGTCATAGCAGTAAAAGAAATACAAGAAGAGAGGGGAAAGAAGGTCAAGGAAACATGGTAGAGAAAATAAAAGAAATTGAAGAAGTAAAGGAAATGAAGAAGAGAACAAAAGAAGAAAAGGAGGAAAAAAAGAAAGACAGATAAAATAAATTGGAAGAAAGGAAAATACCAGAAAAGGAAAAACGTAAAGAGAAACAAAGAAAAAAATGGATATCAAAGAAAATAAGGAATAAGGAAAGGAAGAAAAAAAATGATTAAAGGAAGAGAAAAAGGAAGACAAAAAGAAGAAAATAAATAAATGGAGGAGAAGAAAAACAGAGAAGGAGAGAAATACAAACACCACCATCACCTCCTCCTCCTCCTCCTCCTCCTCGTCTTCTTTGGATTGAAAATGTTTCACAGTTCCTTCAGTCCATTCAACGTTCCGGACTCTCGAGGGACGGAGGAGGAGGAGGAGGAAGAGGAGGAGGAGGAGGAGGAGGAGGAGGAGGAGGAGGAGGAGGTGTCAAAGCGTCTAGTATGTGAGAAGAGTGATGAGGAAGAGGAAGAAAAGATTGTCTGCTACTTCAAAACCGCAGAAGAGGAGGAGGAGGAGGAGGAGGAGGAGGAAGAAGAAGAAGAAGAAGAAGAAGAAGAAGAAGAAGAAGAAGAAGAGGAGGAGGAGGAGGAGGAGGAGGAGGAGGAGGAGGAGGAGGAGGAGGAGGAGGATGTTGAGAGAAGAGGAATAATACTGAGAAAAAATGAAGCAAAAGAAGAAGTAGAGGAGGAGGAGGAAGAAGAAGAGGAGGAGGAGGAGGAGGAGGAGGAGGAGGAGGAGGAGAATAAGGAGGAGGAATAAGTGCTACGTGATAACCGCAGAATAAATGAAGGAAGAAGAAATAAAAAAAGAGAAGGAAGAACGAATTAGAAGAGGAGGAAGAAGAAGAAGAAGAAGAAGAAGAAGAAGAAGAAGAGAAAGGGAAGGAGGAAGAGGAATTTGAATGTGTTTGAAGATAAAAGGAAGAAGGTGAAGAAAGAAAAGTGAGAGAAGAAATTGATGAAGAGGGAGAGATGAAAGGGGAATAAAGAAAAGTGAGAGAAGAATTTTGTTGAGCGAGAGAGAGAGGGGAACAGAGAGGAGAGGAAGAAAAGAGGAAAGATAGAAAAGAAGGAAGAGAGAGAGAGAGAGAGAGAGAGAGAGAGAGAGAGAGAGAGAGAGAGAGAGAGAGAGAGAGAGAGAGAGAGAGAGAGAGCGCGTAGGAGGCAGTACTGGATATTGAAAAGAGAGAGGCAAAAGAGGAGATTGAGAGGAAGAAAAAGAAGGAAGAAAACAAAGAAAACAAAAAGGAGGAGATGGTAGACAATAAGAAAAGGGAAGGAAGATAATAAAGAATAATAATGAAGAGAAGAGTGAAAGAGGAGTAATTTGAGGAAGAGAAAGGAAATTGAGAAAAAGAGAAAACATTATAAAAGAAAAGAGAGAAAAAAAAAATAGATTAAGAAGATGAAAAAGAGGAGGAAGAAGAGGAAGAGGAGAATGCAAGACCTTAAGTAAGAGGTCATTTGATGAAGAGTATACCCAAGAGGAAGAGGAAGAGGAAGGGACTCGTGATTAAGAGGAAGAAGAAGAAGAGAGAGCTAGAGAAGAGAGAAGAAGAAAAGGCAGAGGAAGAAATTAAAGTGGAAAGTAGTTTGGGAAAGAGGAAGAGAACTTGAGGAAAGAAGAAAGGAGAAGAGGAGGAGAAGGAGGAGGAGGAGGAGGAGGAGGAGGAGGAGGAGACAAAAATTACATCGTTTTAGCGAAAGTAAGATAGAAAGAAAATGAAAGAGAAAGTAATTTAGTCAGGAGAGCAGAAAGAGGAGGAGGAGGAGGAGGAGGAGGAGGAGGAGGAAGAAAAAGAAAGGAAGGAAGGAACTCAAGTAGAAGGAGGTCTGAAAAGAGGAAGAGTTGGAAGAGGAAGACGAAATGGTTTAGGAGGAGGAGGAGGAGGAGGAGGAGGAAGAAGAAGGATAGTAGAGAGAAAAGGAAAAAAAGGAAAATTGAAAAAATAAAACAATACCCTAAAATTTGCAAGGAAAGAAAAGAAATGTTAGAAGAAAGAAAATATTAATAGCAGAAGAGAAGGAAGACTTACAAAAATAAAGAAAAATATTATGTAAACGGGAATAGAAGGAAGATGATAAATAGAAGAGAGACGTTAAGGAAATAAACAAGGAATAAAGAAGAAGAGAAAGAAAATAAGAAGAGGGAAATATAATTGAACTTGAGAAGAAGGAATAGAGGAGAAAGAAGTGAAGAAGAAGAAAGAGACGAAGAAGAAAAAGAAGAAGAAAAAAGAAGAGCAAGAAGAAAGGAAGGAAAAAGAAAAAAGGGGGAGAAAAAGAAAAAAAAGGAGAATAATAAGAAAGAAGCAGAAGAAGACGAAGAAGATGAAAAAGAAGAAGAAAACAAGAAGATGATGATAACGATGGACAGGAAAGTAAAAGAAGGAAGAAGGAGAAAAAGGAAGATGAAAAGAAGAAGCATAAAAGCAGGACGTTAAGAAAAAGGAAGAAGGAAGGAGGGAAGGAGGAAAAAGTGGAAGAAGAAGGAAGGAAAGTAGATGAAAAGAAAGGAAGGAAGGAAGGAAAAAGGAAAAAGTGGAAGAAGAAGGAAGGAAAGTAGATGAAAAGAAAGGAAGGAAGGAATGAAGGAGGAAAAAGTGGAAGGAGAAGGGAGGAAAGTAGATGAAAATAAAGGAGGGAAGGAAGGAAGGAGGAAAAAGTGGAAGGAGAAGGGAGGAAAGTAGATGAAAATAAAGGAAGGAAGGAGGAAAAAGTGTAGGAAAAAGGGAAGAAAGTAGATGAAAAGAAAGGAAGGAAGGAAGGAAAAAGGAAAAAGTGGAAGAAGAAGGAAGGAAAGTAGATGAAAAGAAAGGAAGGAAGGAATGAAGGAGGAAAAAGTGGAAGAAGAAAGGAGGAAAGTAGATTAAAAGAAAAGAAGGTAGGAAAATTGGAGGAAAAGTAGAAGGGAAGGAAGTAGATGAAAAGAAATAAAAGGAAGGAAGTTGATGATGATGATGATGATGGTGATGGTGATGAAAATGAGGTGACAGTGATACATTTCCTGAGTGATAATGAGCAATTGGAAAGTGACTCAAGCCCATTAACGAAGAGCCAGCCACTCATACGTGTAGCAAACGAGTCTTAATGAGGAGGAGGAGGAGGAGGAGGAGGAGGAAATGAAGTAGGAGCGAGGAGAAGGGTATTAACGAAGGGTGACAGAAGATGAGGTAGAGGAGGAGGAGGAGGAGGAGGAGGAGAAGGAGAAAAGGGAATGAGGGAGAACGTGAAATAAGGAGGAAGCGGAAGAGAAAATAAGAGAGACATAAAAAAAGAATTAAAAGGAATAAAAAAAAATAATGGATAGGAAGAAGTAGATGAAAGAGAATGAAGAGAGAATAAGAGAGGAGAGGAGAAAAGAAGAAGAGAATGAAGAGAGAAGAAGAGGAGAAGAGAAGAACAGAATGGAAGGAGAAGAGAATTAAAGAAGAGAATGAAGAGAGAATGAAGAGAAAAGAGAAGATAATGAAGAGAGAAGAGGAGAAAAGAGGAGAAAAGAAGAAAAGAATGAAAAATAGAAGAGAAGTAGAGATGAGAATAAAGAGAGAAGAGGAGAAGAAATGAAGAGATAATAAGAGAGAAGAGGAGAAAAGAAGAAGAGAATGAAGGAAGAAGAGAAGAAGGAATAAGAAAATAAGAACAAGAAGAAAAAAAAAATAGTTAGAATTAGGATGTTTGATGTAATATTGGTGGTGAATGAACATCAGTGGCAGCGGTGGTGGTGATAGTGGTGATGGTGATGATGGTGGTGGTGGTGATAAATTTGACTTTGGGAATAGATGGGACATACAAATGGTTAGTGGTATTGATGGTGGTGGTGGTGGTGATGCTGGTGTTGAGAATCATGGTAATATTGACAGAGTAAAGGGTGATGGAGACAGTGGTGTTGGTGGTGGTGGTAGTAGTAGAAATCGTGATGGTAGTGGTAGTGGTGGTTATGGTGGTGGTGGTGGTGGTGGTGGTGCTGAACCCGACTTTTGAGGGATTTGACACGCCCTTGATGAATGAAGAATGGTAGACCTCCTTAGAGAGAGAGCGAGAGAGAGGGAGAGGGAGAGGAAGAGGAAGAGGAAGAGGGAAAGAAAAGGTATGGAGGTAAAAAACAAACAAGAGTAGAAATGGATGAAGAAAAAAAGGGAGATAAAAAAGGAAGATATAGAAGAAGGGAAGAGAAAAGGAGAGGTAAAAAGGATGGAGAGAGAGAGAGAGAGAGAGAGAGAGAGAGAGAGAGAGAGAGAGAGAGAGAGAGAGAGGAGAGGAGAGGAGAGGAGAGAGAGAGAGAGAGAGAGAGAGAGAGAGAGAGAGAGAGAGAGAGAGAGAGAGAGAGAGAGAGAGAGAGAGAGAGAGAAGGGACATATATTAACTTCACCATTGACGCCCACAGTGGTGATGGATGACCCGCGGAGGACTGGCTGGATGACAAGGGATGAGGAGGAAGGTGGATGACGCGGGATGGGAAAAAAGGGTCTGCCATTTCTTTTATTTCAAGGTTTTCCTCAGTTTTCTTTCCCTGTTTTTTCTGTTTTTAATGTTTTCCTAATTTTGTTTTATTATACATCTATGTTTTTTCCTGTTTAATGTTTTTGTTTTCATTTCACCGGATTTTTATTACGATTATTTTCATTTTTCTTTTAGTTTTCCTTTATTTTTTTTTATTTTCACTATTTTCTTTCGTCCCGTTTTCATTGTTTTCTTATTTTCTTATTTTCCCCATTTTCTTTCGTCTCGTTTTCATTGTTTTCTTTATTTTCTTTCCCTGCTTTCCTTTGTTTCGGTTATTTTTTCTGCCCGTGAGAGAAGAAAAAAAGAAAAAAAGAAAAATACGAACAGTAGTAATGATACACAAGAGAAAGAATGAATTAATTATAAACATGACCTTCGTATGTGTGTGTGTGTGTGTGTGTGTGTGTGTGTGTGTGTGTGTGTGTGTTTGTGTGTTTGTGTGTGTGAGGAATGGGGAGAGAGTGGATTAAGAAAATGAGAGGGCAAGGTGATGTAATTAAGGCGGGGGGGACTTCATTAGAGAGAGAGAGAGAGAGAGAGAGAGAGAGAGAGAGAGAGAGAGAGAGAGAGAGAGAGGGAGAGAGAGAGAGAGAGAGAGAGAGAGAGAGAGAGAGAGAGAGAGAGAGAGAGAGAGAGAGAGAGAGAGAGAGAGAAGGAGAGGGAGAGAGAGAATGAGAAGAGAGAGAGAGAGAGAGAGAGAGAGAGAGAGAGAGAGAGAGAGAGAGAGAGAGAGAGAGAGAGAGAGAGAGAGAGAGAGAGAGAGAGACTAAAAATAGAAGATTGAAGGAAGGAAGGACTGGAAGAGGAGATTCAAGAAGAAGGATGAATGTAATTTGAACGTGAGAAGAAAATTGGAAGAGGAGGAGGAGGAGGAGGAGGAGGAGGAGGAGGAAGAAGATGGCGACGAAGAAGAAAAAGAAAGACAATGAATTAAAGAAAGAAACGAGTGAAAAGAGGAAAAGAAAGTAAATTAGGTAAACGAAGAAGAAAAAGGAAATGAAGAAGGAGGAAGAAGAAGAGGAAGAGGAGGAGGAGGAGGAGGAGGAGGAGGAGGAGGAGGAGGAGATGGCGTTGACGATAACATCCACGTAAGATTAAATTCAACTTTTCCTCCTCCTCCTCCTCCTCCTCCTCCTCCTCCTCCTCCTCCTCGGCGCCAGTAAGCTCAGGAGGAGGCTGTTTGATCGTCCTGTCAGCCTGTCCTTTATTCCTCTTGTGATTCTATATATATCCGACTCGAACATGTATTTTTTTTGCTATATACTTATGTTATATTTTATTCTTTCCTTTTCCATTATCTTTCATCCTTATCATGATTTTCAAGGAAAGTATTCGATGAGATTTTGGCTTATACTCGTTTGTTTTTGTTGTTTAAAGCAGGAGGGAGGGAGGGAGGGAAGATGAAGGGCAGGAGGAAAGGAGGGAAGGAAGGAGGGACGGAGGGCAGAGAGCAGGCGGGCCAAGGCTTGTGGAGAAAGCTATCAACAGCCAGTTACTGTGGGAACGTTAAGCGGCTTTGGGTGACCTGCAGGGCCTGAGAGAGAGAGAGAGAGAGAGAGAGAGAGAGAGAGAGAGAGAGAGAGAGAGAGAGAGAGAGAGAGAGAGAGAGAGAGAGAGAGACTATGAAAGAAGGGAGGAAGGAAAGAAGCAAAGAATGGAGAAAGATAAAGAAGTTAAACAAAAGAAGAAAGTGAAATAGAAAAAGAAAGAAGAAAGAAGAGAGAGGAAAGAAAGAAAGAAAGAAAGAAAGAACAAAGAAAGAAATATAGAATGGAAATGAAAAAAACGAAAGAAAAATGAAAGAAAAAGAAATGAAGGAATAACGAAAGAGAGAAGTAGAGAGAGAGAGAGAGAGAGAGAGAGAGAGAGAGAGAGAGAGAGAGAGAGAGAGAGAGAGAGAGAGAGAGAGAGAGAGAGAGAGAGAGAGAGATAGTGTTTGTTTTCCTGAGTCGAGAACAAAAAAAGTAATTGAAGCAAAAATCTCTGAAGGATATAAGCCACGACATTGGATAAGAAAAGAAAAAAAAAGTTGTAGTGAAAAGTCTTCGTTTGAAATATATTAAAAAAAAGTAAAAAAAAAAATAATCGGAAAAAAAAACTTTGGAAATAACAGAGCTGATAAAAAATAGTTCTGATTTGAATGTGATTTGAGTTTTGTTTCACGTGTAAATAAGAGAAAAGAAATTAACGAAAGAAAGTCTCATAAAACAACAACAACAACAACAACAACAACAGACACTTGATCAGATGAATTATACACAAACCTCCCTCGTAGAAAACCGCTTCCACTCAAACAAACACAAACACAAACACACAAACAAAAAGAAAAGTAACAATAACACAAGAAAACAAAGCCATCAAAAGAAGAGAGAGATACATACATACATATTGACGACGCAAAAAAGAAAAAGTAAAAAAAAAAAAAAATGCAGATGAAAGATGAAAAAAATGCTCTACTCGGAAATGTGCGCTTGTGCTGAAAATGGATAAAAAGAGATAGAAATGCTGGCTATGAAAAAAAAAAATAAAGAGATAGAATGGTCGATATGAAAAAGCCTGAATGTTTCATGTGAAGCCGCGCAAACATGAGAGGGAGGTGACAGGGAGCAAAGGGAGAGAGAAAGGGGAGAGAGGGGTGAAGGGAGGTGAGAGAAAGGGGGGAGTGAGAAGGAGGACAAAGATAGCTAGAGAAGGGAGAATGAAGGGAGGGGTTGGAGAGGGGGCGAAAAGGGGAAGGGAGTGAAGTCGTGAGGAAGGGGGAAGGAAAGGGACGAAAAGGGAGATAGGGAACGAGAAGGGTGAGAAGGATGGAACGAATGGGGGGGGGAGGGGGGAAAGGAAGGGCGATATATGAGGTACGAAAGGGGAGGAAGGGGTGGACGAAGGGAGTGGGGAAGGGAGGGGTTAGATAGGGGGCGAAAGACGGAAAGGGGATGGGGGATATGAGGGGGCTGAGGTGAAGGGAGTAGAGGGGTGAAGAAGGGGGAAGGGAAGGGACGAAGGGAAGGAAGGGAAACGAGAAGGGTGAGAAGGGAAGAAAGGGTGTCGTGTGTGGGAGGGAGGAAAGGAAGGGAGTGGGAGAAGGGAGAAGGAGTAGCTGGGAAAGGGCTGAGGAAGGGGGAGGAGGAGAAGGTGAAGGGGCAGGAGGGAGAAAGGTAAACTGAAGGTGAGCAAGTGAAAGAAAATGTGAGATAAAGGTGAGCGTATATATGAAAGAGAAAGTGTGAACAGGTTGAATAGAGGTAAACAACTATCAAAAAGAATGGTTAGAAGCGCTAGAAAAATGTTGACAGTGATGATTAAAAACAAGGTAGAGGTGAAATTTGCAAGAAAGAAAATAATGAAGATGAAATATAGACGAATGTGAACAGGTTAAACAGAGGTAAACAACTATCAAAAAGAATGGTTAGAAGCGCTAGAAAAATGTTGACAGTGATGATTAAAAACAAGGTAGAGGTGAAATTTGCAAGAAAGAAAATAATGAAGATGAAATATAGACGAATGTGAACAGGTTAAATAGAGGTAAACAACTATCAATGAGAATGGTTAGAAGCGCTAGAAAAATGATGACAGTGATGATTAAAAACAAAAATATTAGTATGTCAAAGAGAGATGAAAGTTGCAAGAAAGAAAATAGTAAAGATGAAATAAAGACGAATGTGAAGAGGTTAATTAGAGGTGGACACGTATTTAAGAGAATGGTTAGAAGTACTAGAAAATGATGACGGTGATTGAAAAAGAGAATAGTATTGTAAAGAGAGATGAAAGTTGCAAGGAAGATGATGATGACGATGAAATAAAGACGAATGTGAACAGTTTAAATAAAGATAATAAAGCGAATGGTTAGAATTACTGGAAAAATTATGACGATGTTGATTGAAAAAGAAATAACACTGTATCAAAGAGAGATGAAAGTTCCACGAAAGATAATGATGACGATGAAATAAAGACAGAGGAACAGGTTAAGTAAAGAGAATAAAGAGAATGATCAGAATTACTAGGAAAATGATGATGACAATGAATAAAAGAATAAAAAAATAAAGAAGAATAAAAAAATATTGAAAAGGTTTTAAATGTTGCCAGATAAAAAAAGATACTGAAAAAGATTGTAAAATGTCCTCAAATAAAAATTAAAATACTGAAGAAAAAAAATGAAATGACGAAGGATAAAACAAAACTAGAAACGTGTGAAGCTTCGATGGATAAAAGAAGTTACTGAAAAAAAGATTGTGAAATGTCCCCAGGTTAGAAAAATATTGGAAGACTCAAATGTCATAAAGAAACAGAACATGATATTTTAAGTTTTAAATGTCAATACAGATTAAAAAAAATACCTCCAGAGATTATACGTCCAAGAAATAACCTTCATTTTGTCTCACCTTTCCAAAGTTACGAAAAAATAGACAGCCTGATTGACAAAGAGAAAGAAAAAAAACAAAAAAAACCCAGACCAGATGACGTAAACAACAACGAAAACCACAACAACAACAACAACAGCAGTGGCACCTCTCCCTCCCAATAACATCCTGCCTTTCCACTTATACAAAAAAAAAGGTAAAAGAGAAAGAAAAACAAACAAACCAGATGACCTAAACAACAACAACGAAAAAAACAACAACAATGACACTTCTCTCTCCCAAATATCTGTCCTTCAACTTCTACAAAAAAAAGAAAAAGATAAAAGGGTAATAGAAAATGAGATTCAGAAAAGATGATAAATGGTGGGAAAAGTTAAAGGTGAAAGACGGAATAAAAAGTTAAAAAAAATGAGGAAATCGAAAAGAAGGTAGAAGTGAATAGAAGAAGAGATGAAAAAATATAGAAGGTAATAAAAAGGGAAATACAAAGAAGATAATTAAAGGTGATAAATGATGAAGGTGAAAATGGGAATAAAGGGTAAAAATAAAGAGGAAAACGAAAAAAAGATAGAAATGAATAAAAGAAGAGATGAAAAAAATATAGAAGGTAATGAAAAAGGGAAATACAAAGAAGTTGAGAAAAGGTGATAAAAGTGAAAAGTGAAAAGCGTAAAAAGTAAAGAGTAAAAAAAGAGGAAAACGAAAAAAAGATGGAAGTGAATAAAAAAGATGAAAAAATATAGAAGGAAATGAAAAAGGAAATACAAAGAAGGTAATTAGAGGTGAAAACGGGAATAGAAGGTAAAGAAAAAAAAAAGAGGAAATCGAATAAAAGATAGAAGTGAATGAAGAAGATAAAGATAAGAAAATGTGGTAAATGATAAAGGAGATAAAAAAAAGATGAAAGTCAATCAAAAAGGGGATACAAAAAAAAATAAAAAAGGTAATAAAAGGTAAAAGTGAAAGAGGAAATAAAAGGCAAAAAAAAAAGAGGAAATTGAAAAAAAAAAGGAATTAATCAAAAAGAAGATACAGAAGAGATCACAAAAGACAGGAATAAGTAAAAAGGTAATAAAAGAGGATACAAAAAGACAAAAGGTTATGAGAAAGGAGATTGACATTATAATCCAATTACAGAGAGAAGGGCAAAGGGTTGACTGCCGAACAATCTTCCCCAGAAAAAATTGCTTCATTGCCTTGACATTTTGAGAGAACTAATATGAAAGTTCACACACCTTCAATACCACAAAAAAACTAGATAAAGGGCAAAAAAACACATTAGAATAGAAGGACAGAAACAGAGAAGAGGAGCAAAACGTGACAGCTAAGCAACCAACCATAAAAAACAACAACCTCACTGCCTTCACAAACGAGAGAGGACTAATATGAACGTTCCCGCACCTTCAATGTCACAAAAACTAGATAAAGAGCAAAAAATACATTAGAATCCAAGAACAGTAACAGCGAAGACTAACAGAAAAACGTGACAGCTTAACCTCACTGCCTTCACAAACGAGAGAGGACTAATATGAACGTTCCCGCACCTTCAATGTCACAAAAACTAGATAAAGAGCAAAAAAAAAGACATTAGAATCCAAGAACAGTAACAGCGAAGACGAGGAGAAAAACGTGAAAGCTTAACCTCACTGCCTTCACAAACGGGAGAGGGGACTAATATGAACGTTACCGCAGCTTCAATGTCACAAAAACTAGATAAAGGGCAAAAAATACATTAGAATCCAAGAACAGTAACAGCGAAGACGAGGAGAAAAACGTGACAGCTGAGCAACCAACCCCCAAAAATCTTAACCTCACTGCCTTGATTAACGAGAGAGGACTAATATGAACGTTCCTACACCTTCAATGTCACAAAAACTAGATAAAGGGCAAATAAAGACATTAGAATCCAAGAACAGTAACAGCGAAGACTAGGAGAAAAACGTGAAAGTTGAGCAAACCAACCCCCAAAAATCTTAACCTCGCTGCCTTGATTAACGAGAGAGGACTAATGTGAACGTTCCTACACCTTTAATACCACAAGAAACTAGATAAAAAGGCACAAAAAAAAGACATTAGAATCCAAGAACAGTAACAGCGGAGACGAGGAGAAAAACATGAAAGCTGAGCAAACCAACCCCCAAAAATCTTAACCTCACTGCCTTGATTAACGAGAGAGGACTAATGTGAACGTTCCTTTAATACCACAAAAAACAAGATAAAGGGCAAAGAGAAAGACATTAGAATCCATGAACAGAAACTGCGGAGACGACGAGAATAAGGTGACAGGTGAGCAACCAACCGCAAAAATCTATTAACTTCACTGCCTTTACTAACGAGAGAGGACTAATATATACGTTCCTGAACCTATAATACCACAAAACTAGATAAAGTGCAAAGAGAAAACACATTAGAAAGGTGACCTCTGACCAACCAGCCGCAGAAAAAGCTTGACCTCTGTGTTGGCTAAAGAGAGAGAGACTAACATAAACCTTTGCACTTTTACTTATGCAAACAAAAAGAGAAAAATGATAAGGAAGAAGAAGAAGAGATGAACAACTGGAATCCATCAACAGTAATGTCAGGAAAGAAGAACAACGAGTAATGAAACAGAAGATGATAAAAAGAAGTTTGACACACAAGGAAGGAAAGACATTTATAAGGATGGTTCTGATATTCTTGTTGATGTTATTTTTTTCTGTTACTGCTGTTGTTCTTTTTTTTTAGTGTTGAATTCCTCTCTCTAATTTTCATTCTGTGTTACTTTACTGCTATTTTCCTTTTCCATTTTTTCCTTTTTTTTCCCTACTAGTGTTGTTGTTTTTTTGTTGCTGTTAAGAGAGAATGTTGAGAAGAGAGAATGAACGAAGAAAAAAAAATAGAGATAGATATTTTAAAATTAAGATAGAAGAAGAAAAACTAAATGGAAAAGAACTTATACTAGAATCGAAGAACACAAATGACAAGGAGAAGACGAGGAAGAGGGTGACAGCCGAGTACCCAACCGCAAAAAAAAGTAACCTGACCTCATTGCCAGGTCAAAAGAGGTCACTGATAAAAACAAAAGGTCAGGTACAAGGAAGGCCGGAAAGGTGTCACATGCAGGGAACGAGACACCGAGAAAGAAAAAAAAAAAAACTATTCGAAATTCCTTTAAGAAAACCAAACCGTGTCGCCTTGCTCACTCCCGCTTGAATCAAAGAAAACGGGAAGGGTAAGAAAATAGGAAGAGACAAAAGGAAAACAAGAAATAAAAGAAGAACAAGACTAGTACCGGTATAGCAAAATAACACCCTACGAATTAAAGAAAAGAGGGAGAGTAAGGGAATAGAGAGACCAAAACAAAACAAGAAACAAAAGAAGAACAAGACTAGTACCGGTAAAAACAACGTTAAGAAAAATAGCAAAACTGCGCCCTACGAATTATAGAAAAGAGGGAGAGTAAGGGAATAGAGAGACCAAAACAAAACAAGAAACAAAAGAAGAACAAGACTAGTACCGGTAAAAACAACGTTAAGAAAAATAGCAAAACAACGCCCTACGAATTAAAGAAAAGGGGGAGAGTAAGAGAACAGAGAGACCAAAACAAAACAAGAAACAAAAGAAAAACAAGACTAGTACCTGTAAAACAACAACGATAACAACAAAAAATAGCAAAACAACGCCCTAAAAAATAAAGAAAACGTACGATACATAATACAATAAGAAAACAGAAGAAACAGAGAAAGAGGAAAATAAAAAACTCCTTCCTTCCCTCTCTCTCCTCTCCCCTTCTTCCCTCCCTCCCTTGCCTACCCCCCTCCAACCTGTCCATCCTCCGATACAATATTAAATGGACTAAAAAATATGAAATGTCAAGCAGGGAGACAGTGGATCTATCACCAACAACAACAACAACAACAACATCAATGGCACTAGAAAAGAGAGAGAGAGAGAGAGAGAGAGAGAGAGAGAGAGAGAGAGAGAGAGAGAGAGAGAGAGAGAGAGAGAGAGAGAGAGAGAGAGAGAGAGAGAGAGAGAGAGAGAGATTATTAAAAAGAAGTCGAAGAAATATAGACAGTGAAATGCAACACCATCACTTTCAACACCACCATCATCACCACCATCACCACCACCACCATCACCACCCATGTAAACAGTAAGATCACCACCACCACCACCACCACTATCATCACCATCATCACCACCACTTAAGATACACAAAATATCGATAAAAAAAGCCAAACATGCAAAGAATAGAATCCCAAGCACCACCACCACCACCACCACCCTCACAACCACAGCAATCCGTGTAGCAATAAAGGTGAGAATTAACACGTTCCGCCTTCCCCTCTGAGACTCCGTGAATATTGCAGCGAAAAGCACAGACAGGCGTGAACCGGGTGAGGGGAGATTTGTTTATTGCGTCCATCCCGCGCTCGGTACTGAGATTAAGAAGTGATGAAGTGAAGAAAGGATCGAAGAGCTGCGAGGAGTTGAGGGATATAGGATCGAGGGAAAGGAATATGGCGCTTGAGATTAAGAAAAAGGGAGACTAGATGGAGAATAGATGAAATAAAGAAGGTTGTAAGAATAGATGAAGTGAAGAAGGGATTGAAAGCTGCGTGGAGTTGAGGGATATAGGATCGAGGGAAAGGAATATGGCGCTTGAGATTAAGAAAAAGGGAAACTAGATAAAGAATAGATGAAATAAAGAAGGTTGTAAGAATAGATGAAGTGAAGAAGGGATTGAAAGCTGCGAGGAGTTGAGGGATATAGGATCGAGGGAAAGGAATATGGCGCTTGAGATTAAAGAAAAAGGGAGACTAAATGAAGAATAGATGAAATAAAGAAAATTGTAGGAATAGACGAAGAGAAGAAGGGATTGAACACTGCGCGGAGTTGAGGGATATAAGATCGAGGGAAAGGAATATGGCGCTTGAGATTAAGAAAAAGGGAGACTAGATAAAGAATAGATGAAATAAAGAAGGGATTGAAAGCTGCGAGGAGTTGAGGGATATAGGATCGAGGGAAAGGAATATGGCGCTTGAGATTAAGAAAAAGGGAGACTAGATGGAGAATAGATGAAATAAAGAAGGTTGTAAGAATATATGAAGTGAAGAAGGGATTGAAAGCTGCGTGGAGTTGAGGGATATAGGATCGAGGGAAAGGAATATGGCGCTTGAGATTAAGAAAAAGGGAGACTAGATGGAGAATAGATGAAATAAAGAAGGTTGTAAGAATAGATGAAGAGAAGAAGGGATTGAACACTGCGCGGAGTTGAGGGATATAGGATCGAGGGAAAGGAATATGGCGCTTGAGATTAAAGAAAAAGGGAGAGTAGATAAAGAATAGATGAAATAAAGAAGGTTGTAAGAATAGATGAAGAGAAGAAGGGATTGAAAGCTGCGAGGAGTTGAGGGATATAGGATCGAGGGAAAGGAATATGGCGCTTGAGATTAAGAAAAAGGGAGACTAGATAAAGAATAGATGAAATAAAGAAGATTGTAAGAATAGATGAAGAGAAGAAGGGATTGAAAGCTGCGAGGTGTTGAGGGATATAGGATCGAGGGAAAGGAATATGGCGCTAGAGATTAAGAAAAAGGGAGATTAAATGAAGAATAGATGAAATAAAGAAGGTTGTAAGAATAGATGAAGAGAAGAAGGGATTGAACACTGCGCGGAGTTGAGGGATATAGAGACGAGGGAAAGGAATATGGCTTTAGGGATTAAGAAGGAGGTCCGTAAAGGGAAAAGGGAGACTTAATGAAGAATAGATGAAATAAGGAAGATTGTAACACTAGAAGAAGGGAGAAGTTAAGGACTATAGAGAAGAGGGAAAGGAATATGGGTCTAGAGATTAAGAAAGAGGTCAGTAGAAGATAAAAGGGAAACTAAATGAAGAATAGACGAAATGAAGAAGATTGTAGAATAGATGAAGTGAAGAAGGGATTGAACACTGCTTGGAGTTTAGGAATATAGAGACGAGGAAAAGAATATGACTTGCCGGGAAAGATTGAGGAAGAGAACTGTAGATGCGACAAGGGAGGCGAAATGACTAAGAGAGGAGGAGTATATGAAGTGTAGAATAGAGGAATGTGATAAGTAAAGAAATATATAAGTCTTGAAGTGGACAAGTTTAGATTGATTAAGGATGCAAAGAGGGAGACAAATTTAAAGGATTGTGGACGAAATGAAACATGAAGAAAAATAAACTAGGTATGAAAACAATGGAATAAAGAAGCTGAGAAAAGGAATATGTCTGCAACCGTTAACGAAGAAAATTATGGATGAAAAAAGAAGACAAGAATACTGACGCCTTATAGAGATGAAAGCAAGATTAAGAACATATGAAGCTTAAAAGGGATAGGGTTGCACAAGGTGACGGAACATACATACAAGTGAAGGAATATGATTGAAATAATTAAAACACATGCAAAACACGAGGCGAGGCGGAGGGAGGATTAACGACAGAGGAAGTGCGATAGGGTTTAATTGATTTTACAGGATAGAGTTGAAAGGTTGGAATGTGATTGAAATAATTAAAACACAGATGCAAAACACGACGAGATGGGGGGAAGATTAAGGACAGAGGAAGTGTGTGAAGGTTTAATTGATTTCATAGGATAGGGTTGAAAGGTTAAGAAATAGACACCAACAAAGACAACGAGTTAAGTGTGGGAAGTGAATATTGTTATGATTAAGAAAACGAGCTATGGACGCGAAAAGCATGACAAGGTGAATGAGGGATTTAGAACGAACTATATATGTAAAAAATAGAATGACGATGTGAAAGGGGGATTTAGAACGAACTATATATGTAAAAAATAGAATGGCAAGGTGAATGAGGGATTTAGAACGAACTATATATGTAAAAAATAGATTGGCAAGGTGAATGAGGGATTTAGAACGAACTATATATGTAAAAAATAGATTGGCAAGGTGAATGAGGGATTTAGAACGAACTATATATGTAAAAAATAGATTGGCAAGGTGAATGGGGGACTTAGAACGAACTATAGATGTAAAAAATAGAATGACCAGGTGAATGGGGGATTTAAAACGAACTATAGATGTAAAAAATAGAATGACGATGTGAATGGGGGATTTAGAACAAACTATAGATGTAAAAAATAGAATGACGATGTGAATGGGGGATTTAGAACAAACTATAGATGTAAAAAATAGAATGACGATGTGAATGGGGGATTTAGAACGAACTATGAACGTGAAAAGAATGACAGTGTGAGTTTGGGATTAAGAACCAACCTCCAGATATGAAAAGAACGACAAGGTGAACGTGGGTCTAGAATACAAATTGAGATCGTAGTGTAGGCTTGAAGGGTTAAGAAATAGAGACCAAAATTGATTGAGGAATATTGCAAGCTGTGAAAGGGATATGGAGGCTGCAAAAGGGAGAGGAAAGAAGCGGAGAAAACAAACGTACTATATTTAAAAGTGTATTAGTAGAGATAAAAAAAGGATATGGGAGAAAAATATATGGAAAGTAGAAAGATGAACAGGGAGAAAATTAAGAGTTATGAGAAAAGGTTAGAACAAAAGATAACACCAGAGAAAAAAGAAGAAAAGAAGAGGTTAGAGAAAGTATGGATGAGGATTGAATATGAGTACAAAAAAGGGAGGAGGTTTACAGACGTGACAGAAGATTAAGACAAAGATAATGACAACTAATAAGAAGGAAAGAAGAGGTTAAAAAGTATAGACGAGGATTGAATATGAGTACAAAAAAGAAGGTTTATAGACGTGACAAAAAATTAAGACAAAAGATAATGAAAAGGAATAAGAAGCAAAGAAGAGGTTAGAAAGTATAGATGAGTTTAGAAAATGGTACAAAAAGGGATAATTTTAAAAGTTATGAGAAAAGGTTAGTACGGAAGATAATAACACAAAATTACAACAAGAGACGTCGTAGGATTATGCAAGGTTAAGGAAAATAGAAAATAAGGAAAAGGAATGTAAATGAGTGTTAAAGGATTGAGAAATGCAGGGACTGGAATAAAACATAGTTGCAAAAATGGAGAAAAATCGCAGTTGTGACAAAGGATTAAGACAAAAGATATTGACAAAGAATAAGAAGAAAACAAGGGGTAGAATTGTGCAAGGTTAAGGAAAACAGAGAAAAGGAATATATAATGAGTGTTAAAGGATTAAGAAATGCAGGGACTGAAATAAAACATAGTTGCAAAAATGGAGAAAAATCGCAGTTGTGACAAATGATTAAGACAAAAGATATTGACAAAGAATAAGAAGGAAACAAGAGGTAGAATTGTGCAAGGTTGAGGATTATAGACAACTGGAAAAGAAATATATGTTGAAGGATGAAGAAATGTATGAATAGGATAGATTGTGCAGACTGATATAAGTATAGAGGAATGGATAAGTTAAAAGATCACAAAAGATAAGGATAAAATAACATGGAAATAAGAGTTAGGGTTTAAAGAGAAGTGAAAACGGAAAATAATAAATGTCGAGAGATGAAAAAAAATGCATTAATTGAATGGCTTGTGCAAATTAAAATAAGTATAGAGGAATAGATAAGTTAAAAGATCACAAAAGATAAGGATAAAATAACAGGAAAATAAGAGGTAGGTTTAAAGAGAAGAGAAAACGGAAAATAAATAAATGTCGCAAGATGAAAAAAAAAATGTATTAATTGAATGGCTTGTGGAAATTAAAATAAGTAAGGAGGAATACATAAGTTAAAAGTTCACAAAAGATAAGGATAAAATAACAGGATAATAAGAGGTAGGGTTGCAAAAAGTCAAGGAACAGAGAGAAAACTAAATTAATGTGTTGAAAGATTAAGAAATGCATATAGACGGATGGAATATGGATGTAAAGGGGGAGAAATGTGGAAATGTCGAAAGATTGAGAAAAATGATAATGGTATAGAGAGACGGTTAGAGAAATATGGATGGTTAGAGGGAGGCGAGATGTTACGTGAGACCTAGACTGGAAAAGACTGAAGAATGGTTTATGTGAGTAGGGAAGGTGAAGCACTAATTAAGAATATATAGAATGTAGAAAGGTAAAAACTATGACAGGTTAAGAAATGAGGTTTGGGTAAAAATGAAGAATATATAGAATGTAAAAAAGGCAATAATCATGAAAGGTTAAGAAATGAGGTTTGGGTAACAATGAAGAATATGTAGAATGTAGAAAGGCGAAAACTATAAAAGGGAAAAATGAGGAGCAAAAAAAATCTAGTATTGTCTTATTGTGTTGTGTTGCATTTCATTGTATTGTATTGGATTTTATTGTAAGGTCTTGCATTTCATTGTATTGTGTTGCATATCATTGTGTTGCGTTGCATTTCATTGTTTTGTGTTGCATTTTTAAAGGAAAACATATTGTGAGTAGAGAAGGGCGACGGACAAATTAAGAAGAGTAGAAAAAATGGATTAAAACTGAGATAGAAAAGATTGAAGTTGAGCAAGATAAAGGAGAAATTGAGGATAGATGAAGAGTAAGAAGATAAAACTGCAAAAAGTAAAGAAATGTTAACCAAAAAAGAAACTAATACTGACTGAAAGAAAAAAACCCATTAGATTAAACTGAAAGGGAGAAGGCTCAGGAATAGATTAGCTGAACAAAAACAGAATTAAAAGGATAAAAAAGTAGAAAGATAAACCGAAGTAATATAGAAAATGGGAAACTGAGTATGACTAAAGAGATTGAGAAATTAGGAAAATATCAGGAAGGAAGAACAAAAGGAATATAATAAAGAAAACAAATGCGGATAAAACGATTGAGAAATATAGTTAGATAGGGAAGGAATGAAGGTGCAAAACGGAGAAAAGGTTATAGTTCCAGACAAATGCGAGTCCTTGATCGTTGTAGGGGAAGGCAAAAGGATATAAAAGATATTAATGCAAAAGGGGAGACTAAAATAATGGTAACAGTTATAGGAGAAAGATTAAAGAACACGCGCACTAGAAATTGAATGTGATCGTTGCTGAAATGAGAACAGATATTGGTTTTGAAAGAAGTGCAGATTATTATAGGATATTTTCGCGTGACCTAAAAGAAAGAGAATATAAGGAAAGAGAGAAAGAAAGAAAAAGAGAGAGAAAGAAAAAGAAAGAAAGAGTTTGAAGAATTAAATGGAATACGAGACTTGCTAAAAATGAGAACAGATATTGGTTTTGAAAGAAGTGCAGATAAGTAAAGTAAATTCTCGCACACACTAAAAGAAATTCAATGCACAACAAGAGAGAAAAGAAAAAAATGTTTGAAAAATGAAATTGTATACGAGACTCGCTAAAAATGTGAACAGATATTCGTTTTGAAAGAAGTGCAGATTATTATAGGAAATTCTCGCACAAACTAAAAGAAATTGAATACACTACAAGAGAAAAAGAAAAAGGAAGAAAGAGTTTAAAGATTAGAATTGAATACGAGACCTGCTAAAAATGAGAACAAAGATATTGTTTTTCTTAAGAAGTGAAGATTATTATAGGAAATTCTCGCTTGAACCAAAAGAAATTAAATAAACTACAAGAGAGAGAAAGAAAAAGAGAGTTTGAAGACTGGAATTAAATACGAGACTTGCTAAAAAATGAGAACAGAGATATTGTTTTTTTAAGAAGTGCAGATTATTAAAGGAACTTCTCGCCCAAACTAAAAGAAATTGAATACACTACAAAAGAGATAACGTAGAAAAACCGTTTAAGATAATTGCAATAGAGGAAGAATACAGAAACAAATAAACAGATTGACAATAGAAAAATAAATAAAACAAAAGGAGGATGAATGTAAAATAATTGTACAGCAGAATGAAGAAATAAATGCAGAACTGATTGACATTTATAGTTTTAGAAGAGAAAAAATAGGAAAACCGTTTAGGATAATTGCAATAGAGGAAAATACAGAAGATAATAAATAGAATGACAACAGAAAAATAAATTAAACAAAAGGAGGATGAATGTGAAATAATTGTACAGCAGAATGAAGAAATAAATCTAGAAAAGATTGACATTTATAGTTTTAGAAGAGAAAAAATTGGAAAACCGTTTAGGATAATTGGAATAGAGGAAAATACAGAAAATAATAAATAGAATGACAACAGAAAAATAAATGAAACAAAAGGAGGATGAATGTGAAATAATTGTACAGTAGAAAAGATTGACATTTATAGTTTTAGAAGAGAAAAAATAGGAAAACCGTTTAGGATGATTGGAATAGAGGAAAATACGGAAATAATAAATAGAATGACAATAGAAAAACAAAGAAAACAAGAGGAGGATGGAAAGTAAAATAATCGTACAGGTGTTTGAAGATATACCAACAGGTAACACACACACTAATTAATCACTCTGCTCACCTTCACACAACTGACTTTACCTGTACAGTCTTAATCAACGTTGCAATCCACGACACCCCTGGATAACACACCTGTCCACACACCTGCTCTTCGTTAATACAGGTGATGATTTAAGACACCTGTACGAGTCACACTAGTAGAGAGAGTGAAAATAAAAGTAAAGAAGGAAGTAAAGAAAATCACAGTCAAGAGGAGATGGCTCTAGCGGTGGCTGGAGGGCGTAAAGGTTGAAGGTGAATTAACGGACAAGGGGAACAGAGTGACTAAACGGATAATGGAAATGAATAAGCGTTGGGGATGAGAGAGAAGAAGAGGAGTGAATTGTGATAAATGAAAAATGTGAAAAGAGAGAGAAAAAGGAGAGAATGGGAGAGAAATTAAGACACTTGTTGATGATGTGGGGAGGGAGAGGGAGAGGGAGAGGGAGAAGAAGGAGAAGGAGGAGAAGGAGAAAAAGGAAAAGGAATGGAAAATACAGAAAATGGAAATACAGAAGATAATAAAACTTGGGATAAAAAAAATAAGATGAGTAAAGAAATTAGAAAGGCAAAAAAATAAAGTAAGAAAAAGTAAAAAATGAGAGTAAGAATTAGAGAAAAAGAGAAAAGCAGAAACAAGCAATAAAATGAAAAATAAAGAGGAGGAAATAAAGAGGAAGAAATAAAAGAGGGAAACAAAGAGAAAATAAGAAGAATAAAGAGATAAAAAGATAAGAGAGAGAGAGAGAGAGAGAGAGAGAGAGAGAGAGAGAGAGAGAGAGAGAGAGAGAGAGAGAGAGAGAGACGTGAATATAGATAATGTTTTAAATCCCACGAAACACAACTTGGAGATAAGGAGAAAATTTGCTTGGAGAAGAAACTTAAAATACAGTACCCCCGAGAGAGAGAGAGAGAGAGAGAGAGAGAGAGAGAGAGAGAGAGAGAGAGAGAGAGAGAGAGAGAGAGAGAGAGAGAGAGAGAGAGAGAGAGAGTAAACTATTTTGAGAGAAGATACAAAAGACGAGAGAAAATAAGTTTTGAGTAAGGATTTGCAACACACTTTTGAACCATCAGAAAAAAAATGCAAAATGAAAAATAAAGAAAAAAAGCTGTAGTCGGTATATTCAAAGAGATAGAGAGAGATACAAATTAACAAAGGGATACGAATTAACAAACGAATGATAGAAATTGATAAAGGAAAGATAAATTGATAAAAGAACGATAAAAAATGACAAAGGGAAGATAAATTAATAAAGGGATGATAGAGATTGACAAAGGAATGATAGAAAGTGACAAAGAAAGGATAGAAAATGACAAAAGAATGCAAATCGACAATGAAATGATAGAAATTGACAATCATTCTATCATTCTTCCACCCACAACCCACACATAACCACAACCACCTTCCCCACCCACACCTCCACACACCCACACAAACACCTGCCTTCCACACACACACACGCACACACACTCACAGAACGCGCCCCAAACACACTTACACAAACACCTGAACAATCACGGGCGGTGTTTGTGGCAGGAGTTTTAAGTGCCGCTGTTCGTGGGAGTCTTAACAACAGTGCAAGACAGTTTAGGGAAATCGCAGCCCCGCCAACGCCATAATCACGAGGCATTGGAAGAATCAGGAACCCGCAGCACCAGCCCAGCAGTTTGCGCCATGGAGTTAGTGGAGTTGTGAAACTTATACAGTGATAATGGTTTAGAGAAGGGGAGAGAGGAACATGTGTATTTTAATAGGAGTTATGAAAAGATGATTACCTTAAAAGAAAATGTATAGCTTGACGGAAGGGTTTCAATGTAGAGTTGTGGATAGTTGAGGAGAAAGTAAAAGAGGTATGGCATGGAGGGACGGAGGAAAGATATTGGAATGAAGAGAAGAGGAGAAGTAGGAATGTCAGGAAAGGGAAGAAATGGGATTGGAAGGAGAGGTAAGGGATTGGGATGAAGGAAAGATTGATAGGAATGAAGGGAAGAGGGATAGGAAGGAAGAACAATGTAGGAATGAAGGAGAGAAGAAGAGAGCAGTAGGAATGAAAGGGAAGGGAAGAAGTGGGATTGAAAGAAGGGGTAAGGGATTGGGATGAAAGGAAAATTGATAGGGATTGAAGGGAAGAGGGATAGGAAGGAAGAGAAATATAGGAATGAAGGAAAGAGAAGGAGAGAAGTAGGAATGGAAGGAAAGGGAAGGAATAGGATTGAAAGAAGGGGTAAGGGATTGGGATGAAGGGAAGACGGATAGGATTGAAGGGGAGAGGGATAGGAAGGAAGAAAGATGTAGGAATGAAGGAAAGAGGAGGAGAGAAGTAGGAATGGAAGGAAAGGGAAGAAATAGGATTGAAAGAAGGGGTAAGGGATTGAGATGAAGGGAAGATTGATAGGAATGAAAAAGAAGGGGTAAGGGATTGAGATGAAGGGAAGATTGATAGGAATGAAGGGAAGAGGGATAGGAAGGAATAAAGATGTAGATATGAAGGGGAGAAGAAGAGAGAATTAGGAATGGAAGGAAAGGGAAGAAATAGGATTGAAAGAAGGGGTAAGGGATTGAGATGAAGGGAAGATTGATAGGAATGAAGGGAAGAGGGATAGAAAGGAAGAAAGACGTAGGAATGAAGGAAAGAGGAGGAGGGAAGTAGGAATGGAAGGAAAGGGAAGAAATAGGATTGAAAGAAGGGGTAAGGGATTGGGATGAAGGTGAATGGAAGATTGATAGGAATGAAGGGAAGAGGCATAGAATAAAGATATAGGAATGAAAGGAAGAGGAGGAGAGAAGTAGGAATGAAGGAAAGGGAAGAAATAGGATTGAAAGAAGGGGTAAGGGATTGGAATGAAGGGAATAGGGACAGGAATGAAGGGAAGGAAAGGGAAGGGGAAAATTCTGAAACTAGAGGAAGGATGGTGAACAAACTGTGGAAACAAGGCAAGATCATATGCACTTTAAAGGAAGTAATTATAAGAAACTCTGCTAATGGGGACACTGGAAGACAGAACAGCTATTACGCGTGAATCAGAGAAGCTAAATGCGGTGTTAATGGAGGAAGCACAGCGGGAATATATTAATTTTGAAGGCAATATTAAAGGAAGATTACCTTACTATTAAAAAATGATGTATTGAAAGAGTAGAAGGCCAGATATCTATACATCTGAAATTTGAGGAACTTAGAGGAATGGAATGTTGAAAAAGGAAGTTAATGATGAATGTATGAGTTGTGAAAGAAAATATCAAAGAGAGATAACCGTACTTAAAATAAAAGGTGTATATTGAGAGAGTAGAAAGTCATATATCTATTACGTCTGAAATTTGAGGAACTTAGAGGAATGCAGTATTAAAAAAGGAAGTAAAAGACGAGCATACGAGTTGTAAGAGGAAGTATGAAAGGGAGATAGGCGTACTGAAAATAAAAGGCGTACACTGAGATAGCAGAAGACCAGATACCTAATACGTCTGAAATTTGATGAACTTAGAGGAATGCAGTATTAAAAAAGGAAGTAAAAGACGAGTATATGAGTTGTGAAAGGAAATATCAAAGAGAGATAGCCGTACTTAAAATAAAAGGTGTATATTGAGATAGCATAAGACCAGACACCTTTTACAGTCTGAAAATTGAGGAACTTAGATGAAGGCAGTGTTGAAAGAGGTAGTAGAAGACGAGTATATGATTTGTGAAAGGAAATATACACACACACACACACACACACGCACACACTAACACACACACACTAACACACAGTAACACTAATACTAACTCTCTCTCTCTCTCTCTCTCTCGCTCTCCTCCCTTGCAATGCGCCTACGCCCATCTGCATCAGAATTGTCATTACCTCGAACAGACAAAGTAAGCCACGAAAAAAGTTTATAAAGAAAGAAAAGAAAGAAAAAAACTACACCAGAAATGGAAAGTAGAGAGTTAGAACTACATCCTTTTATTTTTCTTGTTGTTTTTGTTTATTTTTCAATTATCCTTGTTCTTCCTTTCTTGCCTTCTCTTCCTCCTCCCTTCTATTTTTATCTTCTTCCCTTTTATCTTTATCTTCTATCTTTATCTTCTATCTTTATCTTCTATCTTTATCTTCTTCTCTTCCTCCCTTCTATCGTTATCAACACTCGTTTTATTGTTTTCCTGTTCCACCCGTCTGTTGTCCTATGCACTCCACTCCTTCTTTTGTCTTCGTTTCATCCACATCGCGAAAGAGAAAATGAAACAGGAAGAAAAAGGGAAACAGAGGAAGAAAAAGGAAGGAAGAAACAAGAAGTAAAAGAAACAGTAAGAAAAAACGGAACAGAGGAAGAAAAAGGAAGAAAGAAACAAGAAGTAAAAGAAACAGGAAGAAAAAGGGGAACAGAGGAAGAAAAAAGAAGAAGGAAGAAAGAAACAGGAAGAAAAAGGGGAACAGAGGAAGAAAAAGGAAGAAAAAGGAAGAAAGAAACAGGAAGAAAAAGAAACAGGAAGAAAAAGGGGAACAGAGGAAGAAAAAGGAAGAAAAAAGGAAGAAAGAAACAGGAAGAAAAAGGGGAACAGAGGAAAATAAAAGATGGGAAAATAACAGTAATAACAATAGAAGACAAGGAGGAAAAGGAACAGTATGAAAACAATGAGAAAAGAAAAAGAGAACTACGAAGACAAGAGAAAACAAGAAGAAGAAGGGGAACAGAGGATAACAAAAGAAAACAAACGAAAATAACAGTAATGGCAGAAGAGAAGACAAGGAAAAAGAACAGCATGAAAGAACAATGAATTACAAAACAAAAGAAGAAAAAAACATAATATTAGATAACACGAGAAAATAACGGTGATAACAAAAGAAGACAAGGAAAAAGAACAGTATGAAGAACAATGAATTACTAAACAAAAGAAGAAAATGGTATAACAAAAGATAACACGATAAAATAACAGTGATAACAATGGAAGACAAGCAAAAATAACAGAATAAAAGAACAATGACTTACGAAACAAAAGAAGAAAAAAAACATAACAAAAGATAACACGAGAAAATAGGCGATAACAGAAAAGAAGACGAAGAAAAAGAAGAGCATGAAAAAACAATGAATTACAAGACAAAAGAAGAAGAAAACATAACAAGAGATAATACAATAAAATAACAGTAATATGAGAATTGAAGACAAGGAAAAAAAAAACATTAGGAAAACAGTAAGCGATGAGAAATAAAAAAAAGACAACCACAATGAACAACAAAGGGAACATAACAACAATATAAGAAGAGGTTGTGATACACTGGGTTAAGTAAGATTAAATTGCGTTGTTTTAAGTTTGGAAGGCTGCTCATTTGTCTCAACTCCACTTGGGAATCGAGCCTTGGTACCTTTATCTTTGTGCGTGTGTGTGTGTTCCTGTGTTATGTTGAGTTGCTTTGAGTGAGATTGCGTTGCCTTAGGTGTGATAACGGTGAATGACAAAAGATGAGTAAAGAGTAAACTGCAGTGTTGATCAAAGGGAGAATAACAGGAGTATCAAAACAGATGACAGGAAGCAAGAGGAAATCGCGGGAACGCACTCTGCAAAGCGAAGCGACAGACAAACAGAAACAAACACACAAACAGACAAAAGAACAACAGGGCTACAAAAGGCTTTACGTGGAAGGTATAAAACTAAATGGAAACGAGGATAAGAACAGAAGGGAAAAAAAGGATAATACTTGAAAACTTAAAACACAGAAAACGCACCAGAGAGGGAGAGGAAATGACAGTGACATCGAGGGAAAGAAACAGAGGAAGGAAGACTGGCTGAACATCCGTCTTCACTCAGCCTGGGAACCGAACCTTGGGACATCTTTTTTATGGTTGTGTTGTTGTTGGCTTGAGTGAGATTGTGTTCCTTTTGGTTGTTGGGTTCCGTTGCTCTGCTGGGTTGCACTGGATTAGGTTGAGTCAAAATTGTGTTTGGATAAGTTGGGTTAATTTGGGTTGGATTCGTGTTAGTTAAAGGTTCCATTGTGTTGTATTGGGTCGGGTTGAGCTGGGTTGAGTTAGAATGAATTTGGGTTGCTTGGGATTGAATTAGGTTGCATTGGTTTGGTTTGGGTTCGATTGGGTTGGACTTGGTTGGAAAAAAAAATTGGGTCGCATCGAGTTAGGTTAGGTTCGATTGGGTTGGACTTGGTTGGAATAAAACTGGGTTGCATCAGAATTGGGTTGGGTTAAGTTAGATTGGATTTGGTAGGGTCTGATCAAGCTAGATTGTACTGGGTTAGCACTAAGTTTGTTTGGGTTGGGTTGGCATTGAATTGGGTTGCACTGGGTTGGGTTAAAATTTAGTTGGGTTAGATAAAGTTGCGTTGGATAAGATCGGATTAAGTTGCGTATGATTAAGTTGGATTCGGTTGAGTTTAAATTAATCTTGTATGGACTGGATTAAGCTGAGTTGGGTTGAATTGAATTGGGTTGCGTTGTGTTGGTTAGAGGTTGTATTATGTTGGTTATGTTGTGTTGTTACCGTCAGCACAAAACCATCTCTAATTTTGGCTCCACATTGTCATCGGATCAAAACTACATTACAGCAAATTGTCATTCGTTGGGAAGCGTGTCGTCAGCGCCGCGAATCTTGGGCTGAACGAAAGCATCACATTGGGTCGAATTGAAGCACCTCTAATGAAGCTTGTCGTAATGATGGCAGTGTTATGTTCATGTTTGTTACCTGTTCGATACATGTTTTTTTTTTGTCTCGTATATGTTTTGTATTCGTATTGTTTCTGTTTTATTGTCGAATTTCTGTTTTTTATCTTTTTTTTTGCTTGTAAATATATTCTTTTCTATCTGTATTGCTTTGATTCATACTCATCTCACATACATTAATTAGTTTACTTACCAAATAGTTTACTTACCAATATATCCTCTTGTCACTTCATCCACATATCACTAACCTAACCTAACCTAACCTAACCTAACAAAATTACCTAAACTTTAACCTAATTTAATCTAATCTAAACTAGCACAGATATACACGACTTAACCTTATATAACCTAACCTAACACAAAACTCAAAACAAAACAACCCTAAAGAACTCAACCACACACACACACACAACCATCCACTCAACCACACCTCACCACCACCAAACACCACAATCACCACCATCACCACCACTTACTTGAACACCGCATTCGTCACTCTCACGGTCGGCTGTTCCTCCCACGGTCCAACTAAGAGAGAGGGATCCTTCAGGCCCTCAGGATTCTCAGGGATGGCAGGATCTCTCGTGGTAGTATCGTCATCATAATCCAACCTCGGTCCTGCTGTCCAAGTCCTATGCGGCTGCTGCTTGAACTGAATATCCTGGAAATCGTCATTCGGGCCCAGGTGATAAGGTCTGTGGCCCCCAAGGCTGTCGTAAGTGAAGGAGGAGGCGTTGGTCACATCCACCTGGCCGTTGTGCGTGACCCTGGCCATGTAGACGCCTGACTGTGGGTTGAAGGGCGTGTGCTGTCTGTGCTGGCTGTGTGGCGGCGGTTCTGATCTCGCCCGGTGGAAGATGTTATCGTCCTGGTGTCGGGTTCTGCTTGCCGCGCCTGAGGGGAAGAGAGAGAAAGTACAGGTGATTAGTCCGGGGAAATTGATGGAAAATTAGTATAGGGGGAATTTGATGAAAAGTTAGTATGTGAAAAATTTTATGATGGTAGTGTAGGATGATGAATATGAGTATGACTATTTGCGGGCTTTTTTTAATTTTTGTTTTTCTTCCTTGAACTGTTTCCTTTGCTGTTAAAAAAATAATGCATGATGATTTTCGAAGAATGTTCTCCAGAATGCTCTTAAAAATGCACACTAAAAATGTCCCTAAAAATGCACACTAAAAAAAAGGTCTAAAAATGTCCACAAAATGTCCCTAAATATGCCCACTAAAAATGCTCCTAAAAATACCCTCTAAAAATTCCTTAAAATGCTCGCTAAAAATGTCCCTAAAAATGCCCGCAAAAGAATGTCCACTGAAAGAAAGTATCCTAAAAAAAATATATCAGCTATAAATATGAAAAAAGTAGCAGCTAAAAATGTCCCCCGAATAATCTCTTAGAAATATCCTTAAAAATTATCCTGCAAATGACCAATGAAAATGTCTGAAATAAATAGATAAATACCCACAAAAAATGTCCTCAAAAAATGTTCCATGAAAATGTTCGAAAAAATTGCTCCCCAAATAACGTTCTCAATAAATGCCTCAAAAAATGTTTCCGCCAAAAATACCGAAAGCAAACAAAACACGAAATTATTGCAAAAAAAAAAAAGTCCTCGAAAAATGCTGCAGAAAACCTTTACGTCAAAAATACCGAGAGAAAATGTAATTCCCTTAACCTTCTCTCTCTCTCTCTCTCTCCCCCCCCTCCCCCCGCCCCACGCACCTGTGAAGCTAAAACACCTGCCAATTAACATCAGGTAAGGCACAGGTAAAAAGTCGCCTTGTCTTCCTCTCGTTTCGCCGCGTGTTAGGGAGACAAAACACCTGTAATTAGCCAGGTAAACACAGGTAATTAAGGCGAACTGACCCCTTCTTGCCGTGTGTGTACCTGACCTCGAGGCACGGAGTCAAACAGAGAGGCTTGATACGTGTTTTTCTCGTTTTTTCTCGTTTTTTTTTTTGTCCTGCTCCACGATTTTACATTTTCTTTTTCGTCTTTTTCCTTCGTTTTTTTTTATTTCGTCTTTTCCGTTTTTTTTTTCTTTCATTGTTTTTCGTCTTGGTTCACGATTGTTTTTATTCTTTCTTTTTTTTCCTTCAAAGTTTTTTTTCTTTCGTTTTTTTTTCTCATTTCTTTTTCTTTTCTTTTTTCGTCTTGGTCCACGATTTTACATTTTTTTTCCTTTCGTTTTTCCCTTCCGCGTTTTTTCTTTTTATTTTGTTTCGTTTTATTTATTTCTTTTTTCTTTTTTTCGTTGTTGTGAAAGAAAGAAAAGAAAGAAAGTAAAGAAAGAAATAAAGAAAGAAAGAAGGAAAGTGCATATTAGTGGTGCTTTGTCCCGAGAGAGAGAGAGAGAGAGAGAGAGAGAGAGAGAGAGAGAGAGAGAGAGAGAGAGAGAGAGAGAGAGAGAGAATAGGAATTGTAATTAGAGTTGGATAAAGTTACATAGAGAGAGAGATAGAAACAGATTTTAATAGATAGATAGATAGATAGATAGATAGATAGATAGATAGATAGATCGATAGATAGACAGACATTTAGAGAGGAAATTATTTATACAAGAGAAAGAAAAGAAAGAAAGGTAAACCGTGTGAGAGAGAGAGAGAGAGAGAGAGAGAGAGAGAGAGAGAGAGAGAGAGAGAGAGAGAGAGAGAGAGAGAGAACTCCTTCCCCGTTTCTCCCATGTTCTTTGTCCTTATTGTGTGTCCTTTATTCCTCTCCTTCCTTCTTTGTCTCCTTTGTTTCCCTCCGCGTAAAAAGGGAGAGAAGAAAGGAGGAGGAAAAATGGAGAGAAAACAAAAGATGGAGGAAGAAAAGTTGACCCGTTCAGAAGTCACATAGAGATTAATTAGTGTAAGATTGTATCGAGAGAGAGAGAGAGAGAGAGAGAGAGAGAGAGAGAGAGAGAGAGAGAGAGAGAGAGAGAGAAGAAACGAACGAGAGAGATGAAGTTAGAGAAAATATGTTCAGAAGGAAAGGAAAAATAAAGAAAAATAGATAAAAAAAGAAAAAGAGAGAGAGAGAGAGAGAGAGAGAGAGAGAGAGAGAGAGAGAGAGAGAGAGAGAGAGAGAGAGAGAGAGAGAGAGAGAGAGACACGAACAAGCCTTTCTTTGAGTTTCCTAAATTGAGTTTCATGGAATTTGAAGCTAAAAAAAAAAGAGCAACGAAGCAGCTTACAAACAAACAAACAAACAAGAAGAAACAACAAACAGATACAAACCTTTATAATTGCTTCTCAGAATTACACAAAAAAAGTAAAAAAAAAAAATACCTGAGAACGATTTGGGAAAGAGCTGTACGTGTTACCCTGTCTGTCTATCTGTCTGTCTGTCTATCTGTCTGTCATATACGTTATTTATTGTCTGTCTTTGTGTGCCTTTTTGTTATTTCTGTTTGTGTGTTGTTGTCTGTCTGTCTGTCTGTCTGGTTGGGTGAGTGGTTGTTTGTGTGTCTGTCTGTGTCTGTCTGTACGTTACTTGCTGTCTGTGTTTGGGTCTGTCTGTCTTTGTGTGTGTCTTTTTGTTAGGTCCGTTTGTGTGTTGTCTGTCTGTCTGTCTGTCTGTTTGGGTGAGTGGTTGTTTGTGTGTCTGTCTGTGTCTGTCTGTATGTCTGTCTGTTTTCCTGCGTTGCTGTCTGTGTATTTCTGTTTTATTTTCCGTCTACGTGGCTGTTTGTGTGTGTATGTGGCTAACTGACTGACTGGCTGACTGGTTTACTGACTGACTTGGTTTCCGGCTAACTGATTGACTTGACTAACTAGCTGACTGACTGGTTGACTGATTGGCTGACTAACTAACTGAATGCCTGATTAACTGACCAACTAGCTGGCTAATTGAGGGACTGACTGATTTTCTGACTAACGAACCGACTGGACTGACTAAGTACCTTCCTGACTGCCTGACTGACTAATGACCGACTACCTCACTGAATATCTGACTGACTAACTGACTGACCAGCTACCTTTCTGACTGCCTGACTGACTTTGAACCTTACTGAAAATCTGACTCCCTCACTGAAAATCCCTCACTGAAAATCTGACTTCCTCACTGAAAATCTGACTTCCTCACTAAAAATCACACTTCCTCACTAAAAATCACACTTCCTCACTGAAAATCTGACTTCCTCACTGAAAATCTGACATCCTCACTGAAAATCTGACTTCCTCACTGAAAATCTGACTTCCTCACTGAAAATCTGACATCCTCACTGAAAATCTGACTTCCTCACTGAAAATCTGACTTCCTCACTGAAAATCTGACTTCCTCACTGAAAATCTCACTTCCTCACTGAAAATCTGACTTCCTCACTGAAAATCTCACTTCCTCACTAAAAATCACACTTCCTCACTGTAAATCTGACTTCCTCACTGAAAATGTAAATTCCTCACTGAAAATCTACCTCACTGACTATCTGACTTCATGGCTGGTTAACTGTGTTCCCCTTCGTTTTCTTTTTCAGTTCAGTATTCCATTATTAATTCCAACGCGCGAGAACGCCAAACAGCGCTCGCAAAACTCCCGCAGCGCCGCCGAACGGACAACAATGGAAGTGTTTTGGTGAGGCCCTAATCTGCGCCGGGCCATAATGCTTCCCTTCGGCGCCCCAAAAGTTTCATATTATTTCTTTGTTTTGCTTGATTTGTTGTTTTGATTTGGTAATACTGATGTTGTTTTGAATAGTACGGTATGGTGATTTTTTTCTTGCTGGTAATTATCTTTATTTTCGTCATTAATAGCGTTATTTTTATCGTTCTTGGGTCTATTATTGTTTTTTTTTGAGTTGGTAATACTGATGTTGTTTTGAATAGTGCGGTATGGTGATTTTTTTTTTTGCTGGTTATTATCTTTATTTTCGTTATTATTAGTGTTATTTTTATCGTTCTCGGGTCTATTATTGGGTTCACTATTGTTTTTTTTTGTTTTGAGTTGGTAATACTAATGTTGTTTTGAATAGTATGGTATGGTGATTTTTTTTTCTGCTGGGTATTATCTTTATTTTCTTATTATTAATGTTATTTTTATCGTTCTCGGCTCTATTATTGGGTTCACTATTGTTTTTTTTTGTTTTGAGTTGGTAATACTGATGTTGTTTTGAATAGTACGGTATGGTGATTTTTTTTCTGCTGGTAATTATCTTTATTTTCTTATTATTAGCGTTGTTATTATCGTTCTGGACTTTATTATTGGGTTCATAATTGTTTTTTTTCATCATCTTTTATTTCCATATTCTCTTCATCCTTCTATTCATCCATTATTTTCATTCTTCTCCTCAACCTCCTCCTCCTTCTCCCATTCATTATTTATTTATCAGCATCGTACTATCATTGTCATATCATTATCATCACAATCATACTCATCATAATTATAATCGCCTTTTCTCGTCCTCCTCCTCGTCCTCCTCCTCCTCCTCCTCCTCCTCCTCCTCCTTTTTTTATTCATTATTCATTTATCCATCATACTATAATTTTCATATCATTATCATCACAATCATACTCATCATAATCAATATCGCTTTTTTTCTCGTCCTTCTTCTCCTCCTCCTCCTCCTCCTCCTCCTCCTCCTCCTCCTTCTCCCATTCATTATTCATTTATCACCATCCTACTATCGTTATCATATCATTATCATCACAATCATACTCTCCTCCCGAAATTGACCTCTCTTTTTGGCCACTCCTTTGACCTCTATTCGGGAGCAGTAAGTAGCGGGCTTTTTTTTTATAATATTTTTCCTTACGCCCTAGAACTGTCTCCTGTTCTGTAAAAAAAAAAAAAATAATAATAATCATAATCAATATCGCTTTTTCTCGTCCACTTCCTCCTCCTCCTCCTCTTCTACCTATATCATTTTCATCATCATCATCATCATTATCACTCCACTCACCGGAAAATAACAAAGAGATATCACGCAGACTTCCACTTTTCCTTTTTCAGTTTCCTTTGTCCGGCGATACAAATGATTCCTAGCTGCTCCTTTGTCCGCCTTTGTTCCTTTGGCCTTTGGCGATGCACTGCCAATTATTTGAGACACAAAGAAAACACTGCGTCCGTCAACTGCTATCAACAACATTTCTTTCGAGTTGTTTACGACCTCCCGACGCATCTCATTAAAAGGCTTTGAATATTTATCGAATTAACTTGCATTATGTGTTTTAGCTTATCAGGGGCTAATATACAATAAATTAGAGAGAGGTCGGGTGTGTATTACGACTCCCGGGTTTTGTTTGTAAGTATAAAAGGAATTTTGTTTTGTTTTCATACAACAAAGGAGACGGCTCAAGGGCACAAATAAAGGAAACAATAATAAAAAAACGCCCGCTACTCGCTGGACGAAAACAAAAATTGAAAAAACTTAATTATTTTTAAAACATCAATACGACAGGAGTACTTTAAAAACTTAGATATAGTTTTTTTTACATCAAAGGACACGGCTCAAGGCAACAAAAAGAGTAAAAAAAAAAAAAAAAAGAAGCCCGCTAGTCTCCGCTCCCATAAAAGATAACAGTAAAGAGCATCCAAAAGAGAGGTCAATTTCGGGTGGAGAGGTGTTTTGATAAACTCTTAAAAAAAAAACATCTGATTGGTATTTTCATTTTTTTTTACAGTAAATGGGGAAGTTCAAGGACCCAACCATTTTTAACTGCACTCTCAATACAAATTTTCTCATATGTCATACTGTAGCGTTGTTATACTTCATCTTACTAATATTTCTTAACTATCGGTATTATGAGACACTTTCGCTTCTCAAATCAGGTATTTCTAAAGGTCAAAGAGGAAATGAATCGAGTTATAATGAGTGTTTCTTTAGGGTCACGGTACAGAAGAAGGGTCATAAAACTATCCCTGGAAATGCCCACAAAACCTACGAAAGCCTTGTCAAATATGTGTTTCTTTAGGTTCACGACACAGAAGAAAAGTCACACTACCACCAGGGTCATAAAACTGCCCCTGGAAATGCCCACAAAACCTACGAAAGCCTTGTCAAATATGTGTTTCTTTAGGTTCACGACACAGAAGAAAAGTCACACTACCACCAGGGTCATAAAACTATCCCTGGAAATGCCCACAAAACCTACGAAAGCCTTGTCAAATATCTGAACTTGGGCGACGAAATCTTTAGTAATACGACCCATCAACGCAATACTATATAATGAGTGTTCAATGATGCTAACCACATTTATTTAAGTACTGTTAATATCTAAGACTTGCTATATGGAGTTTGGTTATATTCATTGCATTATATATATATACGTTTTTTTTTCTTTTATTGCAAATTCGCGGGAACGGGTTAATAATAGTGTTTTTATAAGTTATCTAGGACCGACTTACTGTATCATATTCATCATTATAAATATTTTCTCGTTACAGAATATTCGCGGAAAGGAGTCATTAGTGTTTTATATAATGCCTAATTCATTCTCGTATTGCATTCTCTATTGTATCTTATTTTTGTAACATGGAATTCGCGGAACGGACTAATTTTTTCTCCCTATGCATTACAGATTTTTTCCCCCTATTGTATTTCATCTTTTTTTTTGTAACGGAATTCGCGGAACGGACTAATTTTTTCTCCCTATTGTATTACAGATTTTTTTCCCCCTATTGTATTTCATCTTTTTTTTTTGTAACATGGAATTCGCGGAACGGACTAATTTTTTTCTCCCTATTGTATTACAGATTTTTTCCCCCTATTGTATTTCATCTTTTTTTTGTATCATATTTTTGTAACGATATTCGTGGGACTGACTAACTTTTTTTTCCTGTTCAATGACATCCCTTTTTGTATTTTATTTTTGTAACATGATATTCGTAACTTTTTTTTCCTTATTGTATTACAGCTTATTTTCCCCCTATTGTATTTCATCTTTTTTTTGTCTTATATTTTTGTTACATGACTAACTTTTATTTCCTATTCAATGCCACCCCTTTTTGTATTTTATTTTCGTAACATGGAACTCGCGGTAACGGTCTAACTTTTTTTTCCGTTCTTAAACCAAAAATATCCCTCCAACCGTCAGTCCACGGCGATTACACTTCACCCGTTTTATAAATATAGCATCAGAATACACGTGTTACATTATACATTTCAGTCTGGCAGCGTCCCATACAAATTAATGCTAAAAATACTGAGCCGGGCTGTCAAACGCATCAAACGGCCTCGCTATAAACTGTTGCAATTGGCCGCGCGCAATAGAATAGGATTTGAATGCATTGCTTTGTCTCTGTAACTGTTGGTGGCGGCGCTATTTATTGCGGTGAGGCTGACGTGATGCTGGGAACTCTGGGGCCCACGACCATCACGAAGAGGAATTATTGAAAGCATAGGGTAGCGGTAAATATTAAAAAAAAAACTTGAAAATGAGAAGAGGGTGTGAGTGGTTGACGAAATGTGTGATACGGTGCCTGAAACTCGACCAAACCAAAACCGTAAGTGAGAAGAGGGTGTTAGTGGTAGACGAAATGTGTGATATGATGGTTGAAATTCGACCAAACCAAAACCGTAAGTGAGAAGAGGGTGTTAGTGGTAGACGAAATGTGTGATACGGTGCCTGAAATTCGACCAAACCAAAACCGTAAGTGAGAAGAGGGTGTTAGTGGTAGACGAAATGTGTGATATGATGGTTGAAATTCGACCAAACCAAAACCGTAAGTGAGAAGAGGGTGTTAGTGGTAGACGAAATGTGTGATATGATGGTTGAAATTCGACCAAACCAAAACCTTAAATGAGAAGAGGGTGTTAGTGGTAGACGAAATGTGTGATATGATGGTTGAAACTCGACCAAACCAAAACCGTAAATGAGAAGAGGGTGTTAGTGGTAGACGAAATTTATATGATGGTTGAAACTCGACCAGACCAAAACCGTAACGAAGATGGACTGTTGAAAGCATACGTTAACGGAAAATATTATAATGGCAACAAGATTAAAAGAGGGTGCGATGAATTTTTGTGAGTGATGGTGGGAAGTCTGGCGCCCACGAGCATAGTGAAGATGAATTATTGAAAGCACATGTTGACGGTAAATATTGAAAAAAAAGAATAGTAAGGTGTGAGATGTATATATTGTGATGGTTTCAAATTCAGGCGGCCACAACCATTACGAAGAGGAATTATTGAAAGCACATGCTGACGGTAAATATTAAAAAAGAATATTGAGGTGTGAGATGTATATATTGTGATGGTTTCAAACTCTGCCAGACCAAAACGACAAGGAAGAGGAGTTTGAAAGCAGACGTTAACGCTAAACACTAAAAAGGAAGTAGGAAAATGAGAAGAGGGTGTTAGTGTTAGGCGAGTTGTGTGATATGATGGTTGAAACGCAAGCAGAACTAAATCATTACTAAAAGAAATTACTGAAAGGAGACGTTAAACGGGAAATAGTTAAATAGAAATACAAGATTGACAGAAGGTGCGATGTGTGGTTCGGGGTTTGATGTGATGGTTGAAACTCGACCCGACCACAAACCATAACGAAAGGGAATAAATGAAAGCAGAGGTTAAGGGAAAACACTAAAATAGAAATAGATTAAAAGAATATGCGATGTATTTTTGTGGGTTTGATGTGAAGGTGATAAAAAAAGGAAGTATTATTGTGTTGGAGCTGTATATATAATGATGATTGAAACTCGACCGGGCCAGAACCATAACGAAAAAAAGGAAATATTGAAAGCAGAAGTTAATGGAGATATATAAAAAAGTAGAAAGTTTGTGTTGATAGTGGAAAGTGCGAATGTAATTATTGAAAGTAGAAGTTAACAGTATATTAAAAGAAAGTGTTTAGAAGACGAGTAAAAAGACAAGTACGAAAACAATGAGAAAACAGGAAGATAACTTCGAAAACAAGAGAAAAGAAGAAAAAGGGGAACAGAGGATACCAAAAGAAAACAAACGAAAATAACAGTAATAACAGAAGAGAAAACAAGGAAAAAGAACAGAATGAGAGAACTTAAGAGAGAAATAAGAACTGGAACAAGTAAGAAAATATATAAAAAAACGGTTTGTGTGTTTTGAGGAGATAATAAAATGAAAAAAAAAAAGGTGTTATTTGTTGAAAGTAAGAAGAGCAACGTGTGAAAAACAAGAAAAACTGATATCATTTCTTATTCTCTTTACTTCCGGCAGTGATATTGTGGGGACAGCGATATGTGTGTCATTTTTGCGGTGGTGGATTTGAGGAAAGATTAGTGCGGATAGAATTTGAAAGTAAAAGCTGCAACATGTTAAAAAAATCCCAAAATGAAGAATAATAATGTGTTTTTCATCCTCTTTATTTCCAGCAGCGATATAATGTGGCGACAACGATAAGTGTTTTTTTTGTGTGTGTGTGTTTGTTTGTGTGTGGTATTTTTGAGGAAGTGCTTAGATGAATAGATGTTAACGATGGACATGCAATAAAAAAAAAGTCACCGTTTGAAGAAGAGAGATAAAAAAGAAGTATTCGTATCATATTTTTGGGACATCGTTTTTTTTGCCGTTGTTTTTTGTTTGGTTGAGGTGAAAAGAAAGTGTATTAATAATTGTAAATAAGAACAAGATATGAAAAACAAGTAAAAAAAAAAAGTAAATTCTGATGTGGAACAGCGATATATATGTGTGATAATAAATTCGAGGAACGGGAATAAAGAACAGAATAAAGAAAACAGAATAAAGAAAAGGAAAATCAACATAAGAAGAAAAAAGAAAACAGAGCAAGGGGGAAAACAAAACAAGGACAACAAGAAAATAATTAAAATGAAGAGAAAGTGCTTATTTTTTGTTTTTTGTTTGTTTGAGTTGAAAAGAAATTGTATTAACAGTTGTAAATAAGAACAAGATATGAAAAAAAGTAAAAAAAAATAGAGCAAATTAGGTTGTGCATAAAGAAAACAATAAAGAAAACGAAAATCAACATAAGGAAAAAAAGAAAACAGAACAAGGGGAAAACAAAACAAGGAAAACAAGAAAACAACTAAGATGAAAAGGAAGTACTTATGGTGGAAAACAAGAACAACATATGAAAATAAAATAAAAAAAAAGGAACTTAGTGCTTGGAACAGTGATATATAATTCTGGTACTAGATTCGAGGACGTTTTAAGATGAAGAGAAAGTGTTAATAGTGAAAACAAGAACAACATATGAAAAAAGTAAAAACAAAACAAAAAGTATATCAGTAAGTTTATCAGCCGCTTCAGTCCTGGCAGCAATATGGTGGGAACAGCGATATTATGTTTTTTTTTTTTTGTGTGTTGGTGGTTTTGATCTGATGGGAATGATTACTCGCACAACACAATTCGTCAGGTGTCCAGTGAGCCTTTAGCGGCGGCTGTGCTCATTTACCTGTCCAGTAGCGCAGGTGTGACGTGAGGGAAGGGGAGGGGGAGGTGGGTGGGAGACGTGTGTGTGTGTGTGTGTGTGTGTGTGTGTGTGTGTGAATAGATCGGAGAGTAAAAGAGAGATGGAGATAAGAATAAAGGAGGAAAGGAAGAAGAGAAAGAAAGGGAAAGGAAGAGAATTAAGGAGGAAAGAAAGGAGAAGAGAAAGAAAGGAATAGAATTAAGGAGGAAAGGAAGAAGAAGGGAAAGAAAGGGAAAGGAAGAGAATAAAGGAGGAAAGAAAGGAGCAGAGAGAGAAAGGGAAAGGAAGAGAATTAAGGAGGAAAGGAAGAAGAAGGGAAAGAAAGGGAAAGGAAGAGAATAAAGGAGGAAAGAAAGAAGAAGAGAAAGAAAGGGTAAGGAAGAGAATTAAGGAGGAAAGAAGAAGAGAAAGAAAGGGTAAGGAAGAGAATAAAGGAGGAAAGAAAGTAGAAGAGAAAGAAAGGGAAAGGAAGAAAATTAAGGAGGAAAGGAAGAAGAAGGGAAAGAAAGGGAAAGGAAGGAAGAGAAAGAGAGGAAAAGGGATAGTATAAAGAAAGGAAAAAATAAAGGAAAGGAAGGAAAGAAATGAGAAAAAAATAATGAAAAAGGAAATGTGTGTGTGTGTGTATGTGTGTGTGTGTGTGTGTGTGTGTGTGTGTGTGTGTGTGTGTGTGTGTGTGTGTGTGTGTGTGTGTGTGCGCCAGGTGATATGTTGAGCAATGGTTGAACTCGTTTATAAATGACAGGTAATTCTTTTTATTGTTTATCATTTTTTTAATTTTTCTATTTAACCTTTTTTTGTTGTTTAATTTAAGTGTTCTCTGTAATGTTGTGTTTGTTTTCTTTTAAAACTGTTCATTGATGTTTTTTTTTATAATTATGTTTTTTTTTTAATTTCTTTTCCTGATTGATTTTTTTTTGAGTGATGCCGTCTTAGATTATTTGTTTTCTTGTATTATGAACCAAAAATTCCTCCCCACTCAACAACCCAAACGATCACCGAAGCAACCAAAAATTCCTCCACACTCACCCACTTCAGCTAACTCCCTCTCTCCCCCACCACTAAAAAAATAACAACCAAAAAAAAAAAAAAAACAGTCTAAAGAATACGAAAACGAACATAAGGAAAAAGAAAACAGATCAAGGGGAAAACAGAAGAAGGAAAACAAGAAAACAAAAGAAGAAAATAAGGAGAAAACAAAACAAGGAAAACAAGAAAACAAAAAAAGGAAATAAGGGGAAAACAAAACAAGGAAAACTAGAAAACAAAAGAAGGAAATAAGGGAAAAACAAAACAAGGAAAACAAGAAAACAAAAGAAGGAAATAAGGGGAAAACAAAACAAGGAAAACAAGAAAACAAAAGAAAATAAAGAGAAAACAAAACAAGGAAAACAAGAAAACAAAAGAAGGAAATAAGGGGAAAACAAAACAAGGAAAACAAGAAAACACAAGAAGGAAATAAGGGGAAAACAAAACAAGGAAAACAAGAAAACAAAAGAAGAAAATAAGGAGAAAACAAAACAAGGAAAACAAGAAAACAAAAGAAGAAAATAAGGAGAAAACAAAACAAGGAAAACAAATAAACAAAAGAAGAAAATAACAAAAAAAACACTAAAGAAAAGAGAAACAAAATAAACAAAAAGAAAAAGACGGAACTGGAAAGGAAAAAAAAAAAAGCAAAACAGGAAAGAAAAACAGAACCAAAGCAAACAAAGGGAAGAGGAAAGAGGAAGAGGAAGAGGGAGAGTATCTTGCATTACCATAGAGAGCTAACTTGGCAGGGGAGGGGCGAGAGAGAGAGAGAGAGAGAGAAGAGAGGAGAAGAGAAGAGAAGATAAAGAAGAGATAAAAAGAGAAGAAAAGAAAAGAAAAGAAAAGAAAAGAAGAGTAAAAAGAGAAGAGAAAGAAGAGAAGAGAAAGAAGAGAAGAAAAGAGAAGAGAAGAGAAGAGAAAGGGAAGGGAAGGGAAATGAAGGATAGGGAAGGGAAAGGAAATTCAGGAAAGAGAGAGGAAAGGAAGTTAAGGGAAGGGAAGGGAAAGGAATGGAAATGAAGGGAAGGGAAAGGAAATGAAGGAAATGGAAGGGAAGGGAAGAGAAGGGAAAAGAAGGAAGAGAGAAATAGAGAAATGGTGAAGAGGAAGGAGAGGAAAATAATAAAAAACGAAAGGAAGAAAAAAACAGGAGAGGAAAGAAAGGGTAATCAGAGAGAGAGAGAGAGAGAGAGAGAGAGAGAGAGAGAGAGAGAGAGAGAGAGAGAGAGAGAGAGAGGAAATGAACACAAATAGAAGCCAAACAATATGCAAATGACCTCGCGGCTGAGCGTAACTACACACAAACAAGCGACAAGGATACCAAGACAGGCTTAATACAGGTGCTATACACGTACACACACACACACACACACACACACACACACACACACACACACACACACACACACACACACACACACACACACACTTTTTCACTTTTCTCCCATTTTTTTCTCTCCTCCCTTTCATTTTTCTTTCCTTTCTCTCTACTTTCCCTATTCCTCTCTTTCTCTTTTTGTTTTTCTTTTTTTCTCTCTTCTTTCTTTCTCTTCTCCTTTATTCTGATCTCCTCTTTTTCTCCTCTTTTTCTTCACTTTTCTCCCATTTCTTTCTCTCCTTCCTTTCATCTTTCTTTCTTTTTTCTATACTTTCTCTATTCCTCTCTTTCTCTCTCTTCGTTTCTCTTTCTTTCTCTCCCTTTCTTTCTCTTCTTCTTTTCCTCCTTCTTTATTCTTATCTCCTTCTCCCTTTTCTCTCCGTTCCTTTTACGCACACACACACACACACACACACACACACACACACACACACACACACACACACACACACACAATCGCATTTTCTTTTTACGTACATACGAGAAATGAAGTCATACATATTAGGAAAGGTTTTATACATACATACATACATACATACATAAATACATACATCATTTCTCTTACTTCTCATAATTTCTCCATATATTTTCTTTTGTTCTTTTAATTTCTGCTTTTTTTTATTTCATTGCGAGTATTTTCATTTCAATATTTCTTCAGTTTTTTTTTTCTAATGCATTCTAAGTTGTCTATTTTGAAGGTTATGTTTAATTCATTACTTTATTGTTAATGCAAAACTATCCTCATAAACATTTAACAATACCCATATCAAGCCAAGTTTTATTCTGCGCCACACTTTATATATACATACATACATGCGTACATACATATCCATAAATTATACACGCCATATGCCTTCACAACTTGTCATACATACATTAACGCTCTATAGCAAGTCCGTCAAGAGGTTCATGTATAAATTATAAAGTATGCATATTAACACAACACTAAGTACATAGATAGATATAGATAGATAGATAGATAAATAGTTAATTAGTTTACCTTTAACCATCATCCCAGATTTAAATATACAGTACAAGTTTATTTATGTTTATGGATGTGTGTGTGTGTGTGTGTGTGTGTGTGTGTGTCTCGGTGAATATATGCATGAAAGAGTGCCTGCGTGTCATCAGCGTGTGTGTGTGTGTGTGTGTGTGTGTGTGTGTGTGTGTGTGTGTGTGTGTGAAAAATGTAAATGAGAGGGAAAGTTTTTATTAGTGAGCTTCTGAATTATGACTCGGCGGGGTTGATTATGGGGGGGCTAAGGGTGGGGCGGGGGATGGGTGGGACGAGTTGAGGGCAAAGGTCAAGGAAAGGAAAGTGGACGATGGAGGAATGGGAGAGAGTACGAGGGGGGGGGGAAGGGGGGGTTGTAAGGGGTGGTGGGGTATGTATGGTGACGTATGGGGCAGGAGGAGGAGGAGGAGGAGGAGGAGGAGGAAGGGGGAGAAATTGAGGAGGTTGGTGGTCAAGGGGTTAGATTAAGGGGCAAAGGGAAGGGTGGGGGTAGAGAGTGCGGGGTGGAGGGCGTTGTGGTTTGGGGTGGTGGGGGTAGGGAGAGGGTAAAATGGGATGTAAGGGAAAGAGGAGGAGAAAGGGGAAGGAAAAATGGGTAATGGGAGGGAGAGAACGAGGGAGGGGAAAGGGGAAGGGAGAGAGTGTGAGGGCGGATTGGGGTTGGGGTTTGGGGGTAGGGAGGGGGTAAAATGGGGTGGAAGGGAAGGAGGAGGAGAAAAGGGGAAGGAAAAATGGGTAATGGGAGGGAGAGAACGAGGGAGGGGACAGGGGAAGAGTGTGAGGGCGGATTGGGTTTGGGGTTTGGGGGTAGGGAGGGGGTAAAATGGGGTGGAAGGAAAGGAGGAGGAGAAAGGGGAAAGGAAAATGGGTAATGGGAGAGAAAGAACGAGGGAGGGGAAAGGGCTGTAGGGGGTTGGGGTGTGAGTGTGATGGGGGTGAGGGAGGGAGGGTAAGGGGGGGGGGAGATCATTATTAGAAACTTTTGCTGCATTATGAGTATGAATGAATTTTTGTGTGTAGCTGAGTGTAACTATGATCATTATTGTTATTATTATTATTAGTGGTGGTGGTAGTAGTGGTAGTAGTAGTAGTAATAGTAGTAGTAGTAGTAGTTGTTGTTGTTGTTGTTGTTGTATTTTTCTGGTTCTGATTTTTTTTATAGTTCCTTTTGATAATGTTATTTTTTCTTACATTTTTATATATTTTTTTTGATAATGTTGATTTTTTTAACATTTTTTAATTTTTTTATGTTGATTTTTTTAACATTTTTCATAATGTTGATTTTTTAACATTTTTTTATATTTATTTTTGATAATGTTGAATATTTTTTAACATTTTAATTTTTTTTTCTATTTATAAGGTTAGATTTCTTTTACTCATCTCTCAAAGTCTTAAATAACTCCTCTTTTTCTCTTACTCCTCATGCCCTTCTCTTCCTTCTCTTTCATTATTTTCATTTCTGTTTCATTATTCATTTCAGTGCGAGTATTTTCATTTCAATATTTCTCTTGTTTTATTTTTTCTAGTGCATATCAAGCTGTCAATATTGAAGGGCGTGTTTAATCCCTCGTTTCATTATTAATTCTATGATACTTTGAGCTATTTGGTTTATTCGTTTCCAGTCCCGTATTTTTTCAGCATTTTTCCCTGCATTTTATTATGATTTCTGGCATTTTATTCACGCTGCAGTACTTTTTTGGAGCATTTTTGGGAGGGGCGGCCGCGGGTGGGCGAACGAATTTTTCAGGCCGTGTCACATAGTTCCACATTTTTCGTCATTATCATTATTTTTGAACCTCATCACCATCTCATTCGCGTCCATCATTATGCTACATGGAGTGCGTGTGTGTGTGTGGGGGGGGGGGGGGGGGTCTGTAAGCCTCAATTTGTACCTGTCTTTTTTTCGTCTATCTCTGTCCGTCTATCTGTGTGTGTGTGTGTGTGTGTGTGTGTGTGTGTGTGTGTGTGTGTAAGCCTCAATTTCTACATGTCTTTTATTTTTCGTCTGTCTCTGTCCGTCTATCTGCCTGTCTGTTTGTCTTCATGTGTCCGTGTCTGTCTGTGTCCTTATTTGTCTCTGTCTCTATCTGTCTCTTCTCCTGTTTTTGTCTCTTATATGTCTTTGGATGTCTGTGTTATTTATGTCTGTTTCTATGTTACGGGTTTGTCTGTCTGTTAGTTTATATGTCTGTCTGTTTGTCTGTATTTCTCTTTTCGTTTTAGTGTTAGCATCGTGTTGGTCCGTCTGTGTCTGTGTGTCTTTTTATCTTTCTATTTTCCTGTTTTTTTCTTCATTTTTCTCTCAATGTCTATCTATCGATCCGTTTGTCTGTCTTTTTTGTCTATTTTTTCATTTTTTTTCTTCGTTCCATCATATCTGTCTGTCTCTTTATATGTCTGTTAGTCTGTGCGCTTTTGTCTTCATTTTTTCGTTTTCTCATACTTATATTTCTGTCATTTTATCTGTCTGTCTGTTAGTCCTCCATTGTTCCATCCTATATGTCTGTCTGTCTACCTATATGTCTGTTGCTCCGTGTTCATTGGTCATCTTTATCTTCGTTTTCTCATATTTACATTTTCGTCATTTTATCTCTGTCTGTTTGTGTCTCTTTTTGTCTAATTTTTCGTTTTTTCTTCGTCAGTTATTTGAGTCTGTTTATTTATGTCTGTAAGCCCATTCTGTAAGCCTCAATATCTACCTGTCTCTATTTTGTCTATCTCTGTCCGTCTATCTCTCAGTCTGTGTGTCTTCATGTGTGTCCGTGTCTGTCTGTGTCCTCATCTGTCTATTTATGTGTCTTCCTTTTCTTTATTTTATCATCGTTATATTTCTGTCATTTTATCTGTAAGCCCATTCTGTAACCCTCAATTTCTACCTGTCTATTTTGTCTATCTGTCCGTCTATCTGTCAGTCTGTGTGTCTTCATGTGTCTGTGTCTGTGTCCTCATCTGTCTATTTTGTGTGTTCCTTTATTTTATTTTATCATCCTTATATTTCTGTCATTTTATCTGTAAGCCCAGTCTGTAACCCTCAATTTCTACCTGTCTATTTTGTCTATCTGTCCGTCTATCTGTCAGTCTGTGTGTCTTCATGTGTCTGTGTCTGTGTCCTCATCTGTCTATTTTGTGTGTTCCTTTATTTTATTTTATCATCCTTATATTTCTGTCTTTTTACCATCTGTCCGTTAGTCCGCCACATCCAATCCATTTAGACCACATTTTCTGAGGCGTTCCTTCGTGTTTTTCCCCTAACGAAGTCAACTTTTGAGGGCCGAGAGATGGAAATGAGGCAAAAATATCGAAGACTTAAAATATCAAACCTGGCGGGAGGAGGAGGAGGAGGAGGAGGAGGAGGAGGAGGAGGAGGGTTGGGGTCGAGCTGATTTTTTTTTCTTTCCTTTTTTTTTAAGTCATGGTACGTATACTAATGTCGAAGTGGGTGCATTTTAATGAAGCGTCGAATTTTTTATACCACTGTGCCACCGACTTAATTATTCCCCTTGCTCTTCTCTCTCTCTCTTTTTATTATTGTTTATTTTCCTGTTCTTTTTTCTTTGTTCTTTACTCCTATTCGTGTTCTTATTAATTTCCTTCTTTCTTTCTTTCTCAGTATTTTTTTTATTCTTCTACCCATTTTCTTTTCTTTTTCCTTTCTTTCCTATTCTTTTTCTTGTTATTATTATTTCCTTTTTCCTTTTGTTTCTGTTATTCCCTCCTGTTCTTTTTATTCCTATTCCCTTTTTCCTTTTTTCTGTTGTTTTTTTTGTGATTATTTCTTATTTCCTCACTTTCTTCCCGGTTTTTCATTCTCTTTCTTTCTTTTTCTTAATCTTTCATTTTCTTCTTCTACTATTTCTATTTCTTCCTTTTTATTATTTTCTTTTCCGATAGATTTCAGTATTTCTTTATTGCTATATATCTCAAAATTTCCACCTTCTATTTTTCCCTTTTTCTTAATCACATTTCTTCTCATCTTTTCTAATTATGTTTCCTCCACTTTCACTCATTAACTTTTCCTCTCATTAATTTTCCTAGTTTTTCCCTCCTTTTTTTTTGTATTATTGAGTTCTCATTAGCATGGTTTCCTCCACTTACCATTTTCATCATCTTTCCTTCTCTTCATCTATACTTTATTTGCTTTTCTCTCATTCGTGTACTTTTCCTCCCCCTCTTCCTACTTTTAAGCATATTTCTCTATCTTCTTCTATCCTTTATTTGCTTTCCATCTTTTTTCCCATTTTCCATCATTAAAATTTTCCATCATTCCCATTTTCCATCATTCCTATTCTCCATCATTCCCATTCTCCATCATTCCTATTCTCCATCATTCCCATTTTCCATCATTCCCATTCTCCATCATTCCCATTTTCCATCAATCAAATTTTCCATCATTCCCATTTTCCATCATTCCCATTCTCCATCATTCCCATTTTCCATCATTCCCATTTTCCATCATTCCCATTTTCCATCATTCCCATTTTCCATCAATCAAATTTTCCATCATTCCCATTTTCCATCATTCCCATTTTCCATATTTCCCATTTTCCATCATTCCCATTCTCCATCATTCCCATTTTCCATCATTCACATTCTTCACCATTCCCATTTTCTATCATTCCCATTTTCCATCATTCACATTCTTCACCATTCCCATTTTCTATCATTCCCATTTTCCATCATTCCCATTTTCTATCATTCACATTTTCTGTCATTCACATTCTCCATTATTTTTCCCCAAGGCTTTTTTTTTAATATTTCCTACTCCCACTTTTTAATTATATCTTTTTTTTCTTCCTCTTGTAATCGTATTTAGCTCCCCTCTCGCATTTTTATTAATTTTTCATCCCCTCGCGCCATTTTTCCCCTCTGGTGTGCGTCGGGATTTTTTCTATTAATTTCTCGGCACTGCAGAAACTTAGAATTGATATGGTGGGTTTTATTTTCTTCTTCTTAATGTTACTCTTTTACTCCCCTTAAGGACCTCCCCCGCTCATGGATACTTTTTCACGTTGCTACTTCGTTTTGCTTCGCCCGTTTTGCCACACCGATCTCTTGCTGTTAAAATTCATATATATATACCCTAACTGATTATCCCTGACTGATATTCATTTCTCAATCGTCTGTCTGTTTGTGTATATGAATGTCTATCCTTACATCTCAATCTTTATCTATAAATTTCTATGGCTATCTAACTACCTATCTATGTATCTGTCTATTCAATTCTCCTATTTTTTGTATTTTCTTTTTGTTTTCTTTATCATTGTTTTCACTGTCGAAAGGGTGGCTGTCTTTATGTATCTATTGTGAGTCTATGATGTGGGCTGTCTTCAATATATAGTGCTGGCAAATGAGGTAGAAAATGCGTGTTTTGTGGTATACCTTGTTAAATTCGATCGGTCCGTTCTTGTCATTAATTCTCCGTTACTGAGTGAGTTTTGTGTGGAAGGGAACATAATAGAAGGAAAGTAGGTGATAATGTGATAAAGAATGATTGTAAAAATGAAATATAAAAGATTAGATAACAGTACAACAAGAAATTAATACCAGAATAGTGAGAAACATAGTGAAGAAATGTGAAAAAAAAACAATACTTGATTATACATATTATAGTTTTATCAGGCGAAGAGGAAGGAAAAATGGAGAGAGAGAGAAAGAGAAAAAAAAAAGAGAAGGAAAGCGTGAAAACATACCTTGCCCATATTCAAATTTTCTTAACATCACTGAAACTTTTTAATATCGCTTCTTATTTAGGCTCAAAAATATGGAATAAAAGGAATGCGTGAGAAAATATTATCAGTAGACGAAAGGAAATTCTCTGTCCAAGACTTTTTCCCGCTGTCCAAAGTTTTCTTATTACTTTTTATCTCGCCTTTCCTCCTTTTCCTTTTATTTATTTTTCTTTCTTCCTTCTGATTTTCTTTCTCCTCCTCCTCCTCCTCCTCCTCCTCCTCCTCGACCTGCTTTTCTTCTTCATATATTTTTTTCTTGTTCTTGTTCTTTTCTTTTCTTTTTCTATTTTTTCTTCATTTTCTTCCTTTTCTTTTTTTCTTCTACTTCTTCTTTTTCATCCTTTTCTTCTTCTTTTTCTTATTTTTTCTTCTTCTACTTCTTTTTCTTATTTTTATTTTCCTTGCTGACCTCCTTACTTATTTTTATCGCTGTTCTTCTTCTTCCACTCCTCCTCCTCCTCCTCCTCCTCCTCCTCCTCCTCGCCTCCATGAATCTTCACAACACTTCGTCTTCCTTGTTTGGTTCATTTTCACGGGACTAAAAAAAAAAAAAAAGGAACGCAAAATTTTTCACTTACAAGAAAAACGAAGCAACTTTTCTTCGCTCATTAGTTTTGCTTTTACAAGACTCAATTTTTCTTCTTCTTTTTTTTTTTTACTTCGTCGTCACAACACCTTGGCGCAAGTTTTGGTGGTGGTGGTGGTGGTGGTGATGGTGGTGGTGGAGGTGGTGATGGTGGTGGTGTTTTAAAATTATGGCCGTTCTCTTGTCCTCCTCTTTTAGATAATTTTATATTCCTACATTTTTTTTATACTTTTTTTATGAGGAGGGCGGTTAAGTTGTTGTTGTTTTTCTTCTTGTTTCGTGTATAAAAGAGCATAAAAGTTCGAAGTATATTTTGTGTCCACTTACCCCACCTGTTTTGTCTTCTTTTCTGTCTTCTTTTAAATATATATGTTTACCTGTATGCTAATTTTTTTTACCTTTTCTTCTGTTAGATATCTATGCGTCTAATAATGTTTTTCTTTTTCTCTCTCGTTTTACTTTCATTTACCTCTTTTACTCTTTCTTTCCCATTTTCAATAACATATCATTTTACATCTGTATTTTAAATCTTCTGTTAAATATCTTTGCGTCTAATAATGTTTTTCTTTTTCTCTCTCGTTTTACTTTCATTTATCTCTTTTACTCTTTCTTTCCCA
>NC_066562.1:6637897-6640397 GCF_024679095.1 Eriocheir sinensis
CTCCCTCCATTTGCTTTAACTTTTATTTACTTTTTATTTTGAGTTTTTTTTTATCCTCCCTCTCCTCCTCCTCCTCCTCCAGTCCTAACACGATCAGTCTCTCTGCCTCCCTCCCTCCCTCCCTCCCTTGCTCTCTCCTTCACTCTCTCTCTCTCCCTTTCTCCTTCAATCCCTCCCTTCCTCCATCTCTCTCGTTTATTCCTCTTTTCCTTCCTTTTTCTCTTTTTCTCTGTGTATTCCTTCTTTTTCTTCTTTCAATTTGCATCAAGTGTTTCTTTTGGTATTTTTTTCACTATGTTTTTACTCATTACCTCCGCCAAAGAAGTTGGAAGGAGGTTATATTTTCGGTTCGGTCAGTATGTTTATTTATTTGTTTGTTCGTTAACAGTCTCCTGTGCACAATTTTGCGAATATCTCAACCAATTTTTCAGGGAAGCTTCGTGTCCATCCAGAATAGAACCCATTAAATTTTTTATGTCAAAGGTCAAGGTCAAGGTCGCACAAAAGGTCAGATTGGCCATAACTTCGGTTCTCTTCATCGTAGAGACTTCAGACTTGGTTCATGTTTTAGCTCATGGAAAGACGCACCTTGCATGTCCTTGACCTTGACCTTTGACCTCGAAAAGTTCGCCCAAGGTCAAAGTTTCCAAAAAAATAGAATTTCATCAAATTTCGAAATAAATGCTTCCATATGATGCATAGGATCACAGTTGATGCCCATACCAGTTTTCAGGACGATCTATGACGGAGGTGTGCGCTCTCCGAGTGCTATGCGTCTAGTTACTTTTATTTTTCTATTAATATAATTTGTTGGTTTCTGGGTTTCTGGCCATCAATATCTGGGCATTAATTTATGGGCATCAGTTTCTGGACATCAATTTCTGGGCATCAGTTTCTGGACATCAATTTCTGGGCATCAGTTTCTGGACATCAATTTCTGGGCATCAGTTTCTGGACATCAATTTCTGGGCATCAGTTTCTGGGCATCAATATCTGGGCATTAATTTCTGGGCATCAGTTTCTGGACATCAATTTCTGGGCATCAGTTTCTGGACATCATTTTCTGGGCATCAATATCTGGGCATTAAATTCTGGGCATTAATTTCTTTTTCCATGCGTGCATCTCTCGGCCATCGTCCATTTATCTGCAAACAAATATCCATCCAATTATTCTTTCCCTATTTCAGTTTTACTCTCAAAGGCAAGTCATTCCCTCTCGCCCTTGACTTTCACACACAGAGCAATGGGTTCGAATTCTCTCTCTCTCTCTCTCTCTCTCTCTCTCTCTCTCTCTCTCTCTCTCTCTCTCTCTCTCTCTCTCTCTCTCTCTCTCTCTCTCTAGCTTTCTTTATTCTCTCTCTTTTTTTTAGGTGTGTGTGTGTGTGTGTGTGTGTGTGTGTGTGTGTGTGTGTGTGTGTTTTAATGGCGTGATTTATGGCGTGTTTTAAAGTTAGTCTGCTTCAGAATTTTAGTTCCGTGAATATGTTTTTTACATCATCATTTCGTGTGTGTGTGTGTGTGTGTGTGTGTGTGTGTGTGTGTGTGTGTGTGTGTGTGTGTTTGATGGGGTAATTATCATGCATTTTTCAGTTCTCATATTTTGCTTCCGCGAATATACGGCTTAATTTCATATATTTTGCGCATGTGTATATCTTTCTGTCTATCTCTGTCTGTCTTAATATGTCTTTCCTTCCTTTCCTTCCTTTCTTCATTTATTCTTTCATTGTTTCATTTATTCTTTCTTTCCTTCGTTATTTCTTTCTTTCTGTCTGTCTGTCTGTCTATCTACTTGTATGTATCTGTATTCCTTTTCTTTTTTTTTCTTTTTATTTGTGGTTATGTCTATCTGTCTGTCTGTCTGTCTGCCTGTTTCTCTGTCTATCTACATTGGATGGATGTTTTACTTTCCTTTTTTTCTTTCTTTCTTTGTGTCAATCTGTCTATCTGTCCTACCCTGTCTGTCTGTCTGTCTGTCTGTCTGCCTGTCTGTCCGTCTCTCTGTCTCTCTACTTTGTATGTATTTGTTTTACTTTCCTTTTTTTTTCTTTCTTTCTTTGTTTTAATCTGTCTATCTGTCCTACCCTGTCTGTGTCTGTCTGTCTGTCTCTCTGTTTATCTACTCTGCATGTATTTGTTTTACTGTCCTTTTTTTCCTTTCTTTCTTTGTGTTAATCTGTCTTTTTGTTTACAGCAAAGGAGACAGTTCAAGGGCGTAAAAAAAAAAGAAAATATTAAAGAAAAAAAAAACCCGCATCTATCTGTCCTGCCCTGTCTGTCTGCCTGTCTGTCTGTCTGTCTGTCTGTCTGTTCTTCTACCTGTCTTTCGCTCTGTTTGTCTATCTGTCCTGCCCTGTCTGTCTGTCTGCCTGTCTCTGTCTGTCTGCCTGTCTCTCTGTCTGTCTGCCTGTCTCTCTGTCTGTCTGTCTGTCTGTCTGTCTGTCCCACTACCTCGCGTGTCGGCTTTTTATCCTCGCTCTCACGAAATGGCGCACTGATTTAA
>NC_066562.1:6642897-6647897 GCF_024679095.1 Eriocheir sinensis
CGGTTAGTAGTAGCAGTAATGGTAGTTCTTTCCTCTTTCCTACATATAATTTCCATGCAGTTTTTTGGCTGGAGGGATTGGGGGGGTGGGGAGGAGCCTTCGCCTTTGCTGTCCTTCATCTTCCACCTTTGATTAGATGGTTAGTGTAGCTTGTCACAAACAGGACCATCATGTGTGCTGTTGTTTGTTCTTTCTTTGTGTACCTTTGTGTTCCTCCTCCTCCTCGTTGTGTATATTGTCCTCCCCTCACTTTATCTTCCTCTTTCTCATATTTTCTCTCCTCCTCTTCCTCCTCCTTCTCCTCCTCCTCCTCTTCTTCCTCTTCCTCTTCCTCTTCCTGAGTCAGCTGAAGTTTGTTACTAATGAAATTCCAACACACTCAAACATACTTATTTTTTGCGTGTGTGTGTGTGTGTGTGTGTGTGTGTGTGTGTGTGGGCGGGTAGGCCTTGACATATACAAAGCTGAGAGAGAGAGAGAGAGAGAGAGAGAGAGAGAGAGAGAGAGAGAGAGAGAGAGAGAGAGAGAGAGAGAGAGAGAGAGAGAGGTGACAGCATCATTAAGGAATATAAGTGAGTGTTGGAGGAGAGAGAGAGAGAGAGAGAGAGAGAGAGAGAGAGAGAGAGAGAAAAAAAGTGAGATGAGAGAATGGGAAGGGAGAGAATGATGATGATGAGGAGGGAGGGAGGGAGGGAGAAAGGAAGGGAGAGAAGAGGAGAGGAAAGGGAGGAAGGGAGAAGGCCAGCATAATCCCTTAGGCCTATTATTACCTCCCTTTCTCCCCTTTCCTCTCCCTCTTTCCTTTCCTCCCTTCTTCCTTTCCCTTTCATTCCTTTCCTTAACCCCTTTCTTTCTTTCCTTCCTTCCATCTTCTCTCTTCTCTCTCTTCCTCTTCCCTTTCTTCTTTCCTTCCTTTCTTCCTTCTTCTCTCCTTCCTTATCTTCCTCCTCCTCCTCCTCCTCCTCCTCCTCCTCCTCCTCCTCCTCCTCCTCCTCCTCCTCCTCCTCCCATCTTCATTGCTCAGAAATTTCCCTCATAACCCTGGACGTGTTAATCCCCCAGTGGGCGGAGAAATGGGGAAACTGGGGAAAAAAATGGGAAACTAGGGAAAAATGACAGGGTAAAGAGGGTGTTGGGGTACAAACTGTGGGGAAAAAAACTGCTCAAGGAGGGAAGAAACGTCAGGAAGAGGGAGGCTGTAAAGGAGACAGGATGGGGAAAAATTTGCTACAGAAGGGAAAAAAAAGTGGGATGGAGAGGGTGGCTGAGTACAGGGAGAGGGGAAAAATTTGTGGACAAGAGGAAAGTTTTGGGAAGAAAGGACAAAGTTTGGAAAGGAAGAAAGGAAGGAAGGGAGGGAGGGAGAGAGGAAACGGGAAGGAATAGAGGAAGAGAGTGAAGAGATATATTGAGAGAAGTAAGAGGAAAATAAGGAAAATTGGAATAGAAAGGTAGAGAATTAATAAAGATAACGAAGAGGGAAACAACGAAAATGGATAAAGAAGGAAAAAGAAGAAAAAGAGAAGATTGAGACCACTAAAAGATAGAAAGTAGGAAAATAGGAGAAGGTTGAAAATAAAAAAAAGAAGAATTAAGATAGAGAAATAACGAAGATGGAAGCAAAGATAAAGGATAAAGAAGGGAAAAAGAAGAAACTAAAGAAAGTTAAGACCACTAGAATAAGAAAATGAAAAGATTGTAATAAGAAACAACTTGATAAAGAAGAGGAGAATATAACAGTGATGGATAAAGAAAGGGAAGAGGAAAGAAAATTGGAAGAAGACGGAAAAGAGAAGCAAAGAAAAGAGGAAAAATAGATGGAAAAGAAAAAAAAATTATTGAAGGTTTGTGAAGTGAGATAAAAATAACGAATAACGAATGAGATTGAAAATAAAACAAAATGATGATAAATTAGATCTACAAGAGAGAGGGAAAAAATGCTTTCATGGTAATTTATTGTCTTGGAAGTTAATTAAAAGGAAAAAAGCCATTAACAAAGAGAAGTGAAGAGGAAGATGACGCGAAGAGGGAAAAAAAGTGATATATGATAAATAATGAGACCACTGAAGGGGAAGGAAGTATAGTTAATGGGGATAAATTGTTTTGGAGGGTAATTAGAGGGAAAAAAAGTCCTATTAAGTAAGAGGAATGAAGAGGAAGATTACGTGAACAGGAAAAAAAGTAAATTAAGAAGAATATCAGTGAAAGAAAATAGATTAGACTTGATGAAAATATTGATGTAGAAGGTAATTAAAGAGAAAGTAGAAGAGAGAGAAGTGAAAAAGGAAATTGATGTAGAGAGGAAAAGAAAGTATTTATGAAGAAGAATATGAATGAAAAGAAAAAAAATAGACTTGATGAAAATATTGATGTAGAAGGTAATTAAAGAGAAAGTAGAAGAGAGAGAAGTGAAGAGGAAATTGATGTGGAGAGGAAAAGAAAGTATTTATGAAGAAGAATATGAATGAAAAGAAAAAAAATAGACTTGATGAAAATGTTGATGTAGAAGGTAATTAAAGAGAAAGTAGAAGAGAGAGAAGTGAAGAGGAAATTGATGTGGAGAGGAAAAGAAAGTAAATTATGAAGAAGAATATGAATGAAAAAAATAGACGATGAAAATATTGATGTAGAAGGGAAATTAGAGAAAAACAAACCAGTAACAGAGAGAGAAGTGAAGAGAAAGTTGATGTGAACAGGAAAAAATGTTAGGTTTTGAAAAAGAATATCAGCGAAAGGAAAAAAAAAGAACTGGTGAAAATATTAATGTAGAAGTTATATATCAATTAATCAGTGGGGGCATACGCCGGGGGGTGCGTCGCCTCGCCCACCCTACGACACAAACTTCTCTTTCTATCTCTCTTCCTTCTTTCTTATCTTCCTTTTTCTGTCTCCTTTTCTTCCAACTCTTTCTGGGATGTATTACAAGACATTTCCCCGCCCAGGAACACATATTTGACAAGGCTTTCGTAGGAGTTGTGAGGATTTCCAGGAGTAGTTTCATGACCCTGGTGGTAGTCTGACCCTTCTTCTGTACCGTGAACCTAAGGAAACACTCATTAGAACCCGACTGACCCCTCTTTGACCTTTAGAAATAGTTGATGTGAGAAGCGAATGTGTCTTATTATACCAACTCTTCTCTTTTTTATCATTTTATCTTCTATTCCTCCGTTCTTTCCTCTCCTTTTCCTTTCCTTTCCATCTCAATCCCATTTCCAGGCGAGTCTCCATGCAGGTGCCCTTCCTATCCTGAGTACCTCCCGGCAGCATCTATCGACTTGGTCAAGCTTCGTACTTTGTGGGCAGGATCAGCTTCTGGGTAACGTGCCCCGTGCCCCTATAGCCGGAGAAGGTATATATAAACAAATCATTAACAGAGATATAAGGAGAAAGTTGACGTAGTGAAAAAAGTACTTAGATTGAAAGTGGATAAAGGAAAAATAATAGAAAAAAACAAGAATCAAGGGTTACAGTTGTGGAAAGTGGATGGAAATAAAGAAGGGATAAGGAAAAGAAGGCAAATTCAGAAGAAAGAAGAATAAAAAATAATGCATAGAAGAAAGAAAAGGAAGGAAGAGAGGAAGGAAAGAGAAAATAACAAGTAATAAAATAGAGAAAACAAGAACGAGAGGTCAAGGAAAAGTGAATAAAAGAAAGGAATAAAGTAATGAAGAAAGGAAAAGAAGGGAAATTCAGTATCAAGAAGGAATAAAGAACAAAGAATAAGATAAGAAAAGGGAGGAAGAAAGGAAGAAAGGAGAAGATAACAAGTAACAAAATAGAGAAAACAAGAACGAGAGGTTAAGAAAAAGTGAATAAAAGAAAGGAATAAAGGAATGAAGAAAGAATAAGGAAAAGAAAAAAAGAAAGAAGAAATAAAGAACAAAGAATAAGATAAAGCAAAGAGAGGAAGAAAGAGAGGAAAGAGACACGATACAAGAAAGGAAATAGGGAAGAGAAGAAAGAAAAGAGAAACAACATAAAATAAAATAAAACAAAAAAACAAGAAGTAGATGTTAAAAAAAGTAAAAAAAAAGAAAGGAATAAAGGAATGAAGAAAGAATAAGGAAAAGAAAGAAAAAAAGGAATACAGAACAAAGACTAAAATAAAGAAAAGAGAGAAAGAGAGAGAGGAAAAAAAAACAATACAAGAAGGAAAGTTGGGAGGAAAAGAAGAAAGAAAAGAGAAACAAAAAATAAAGAAAATAAAACAAAGAAAAACAAGGAGGGTTTAAGAAAAGTCAAAAACGGAGGCAGAATATATCGGTTCAGAGATGGTTGAGGGAGAGGAGGGAAGAAATATTACCGGGAATTTAGTTTGGCGGGAAAATAATAGCGAGGGAGATAGGGAGGGAGGAAAATGGATGACCGGAGGAGGACAAGAAGGGAGGAAAGAATTAGGTGTTGCTGAGGAGAAATATTGTCACACACACACACACACACACACACACACACACACACACACACACACACACACACACACACACACACACACACACACACACATTTTCCCTTCCCTTTTCTTTCTCTCCCTTCCCTTCTTTTCCTTTTTTTCTTTATTTTGCATTTCTCCTTCTCCCTTTCCTTCCCTTTCCTTCCCCTACACTCCTACACACACACACACACACACACACACACACACACACACACACACACACACACACACACACACACACACACACACACACACACACTTTGGTATCTCTTTCTCTTTTTTTTTTTCCTTTGTTTATTCTCTCTCTCTCTCTCTCTCTCTCTCTCTCTCTCTCTCTCTCTCTCTCTCTCTCTCTCTCTCTCTCTCTCTCTCTCTCTCTCTCTCTCTCTCCATTTGTCATTTTTATCTTCCACATTGTTTCCTCCATAGCGTTCCGATTTTCCTCCTTATCTCCTTCCTTCCTTCTTTCCTTCCTTTTTTTCTTTCTTTCCTCTCTTTCTTTATCTTATCTTCACTTATTGCAACGCCTTTTGTCTTCAGTCGTTTTTCTTCCTTTCCTTTCCTTATT
>NC_066562.1:6652897-6690397 GCF_024679095.1 Eriocheir sinensis
AACTTTCACTAACTTTTTTTATTTTTTTATTTAATTTATTTTCCTTTATCCGTTACGCTTTTTTCATAACTTTTCATCTCATATTTTTCTTGCTTTCCGTTTTTTCCCTTTCCTGATAATTTTTTTTCTTGGTTAACTTTCAGTAACTTCCTTTTTTTATTTTTTTATTTAACTTATTTTCCTTTATTTTATCTGTTACGCTTTTTTTCATAACTTTTCATCTCATATTTTTCTTGCTTTCCGTTTTTTTCCCTTTCCTGATAAATTTTTTTCTTGGTTAACTTTCACTAACTTTTTTATTTTTTATTTTTTTATTCAACTTAATTTCCTTTAGTTTATCTCTCTATCATTTTTTTCGTAACTATTCATCTCATAATTTTCTTCCTCTTTGTTTGTTCCCTTCCTGATCTTTTTTTTTCTTTGTTAACCTTCACTAACTTCCTTTTTTTATTTAATGTTTCTCTATTTTTTCCCTTTTCCCTTTTTTATTTTTTTTCATATATTTTCTCTTCTTCCACGCGTTATAATTCCTAACTTCCTTTTTTTCTTAATATTTTTTTCCCTTTTACATTTTTTTATTATTTCATTTATTTATTTCCATCCTTCTTCGACGCGTTATAATTTCTCATTTAATTCTTTTTTTTTATATATATCTCACGTCCATCTTATTACTCTCTTTCTCCCTTCCTTCCTTCGTCCTCCTTTTTCCATGCGTCATAATTCCTCTTTCATTCCTCTTCCTAATCCTAATGTGTTTCCTTCCTTCCTTTATTTTCTTTCTTCCTGTTTTTTCCTTCTTTCCCATATTCAAGATTTTTTTTTATAATTGTTCTTCTTCCCCTTCTTCTCTTCTTCTTCCTCTTCGTTCTCTTCCAGCGCCTCCTCCACCTTTCCCTCTTCATCTTCGTATTTTCATCTTCCTCTTCCTCCTCCTCCTATTCCTCTTTCTCTTATACGGCGACCACCAGCGACAACAATAATACAGCCTTCCATCCTATCCTCCTCCTCCTCCTCCTCTTCCTCTTGGACCAATATCACCACAAACACCAACTGTAATAATTTAGTCTTCCATCCTATCTGTCTCCTCCTCCTCCTCCTCCAATATAAACACCGGCGCCCGAAGTATGAATATGCATCACCTCTTGGTTACACCTGCCCGCCCACCTGTGTAATTAAGTGTAAATATAAGTGTGTGTGTGTGTGTGTGTGTGTGTGTGTGTGTGTGTGTGTGTGTGTGTGTCAGGTAACGCCGCGCTCACCTGGATTTCGTTTGCGGTCTGATTTGTGGGGTTGTGGGGTAGATTGATTTATTAGTTCATTTTTATTTTTTTACAGTACAGGAAGCAACTCAAGGGGAAGGAAAAAAGTGTAGAAAAAGTGTATTTATTCTATTTATTTATTTATTTATTTATTTACTTTTTGATAACTTAAGTGAGTGATTGTATTAGATTCCTTTAGTCATTATCCTTTATATATTTGTTTATTTAATTATTGATTGCTTGATTGCTTGCATGATTGATTGATTTAGATTATTTTTAAGTGGTTTTGTTAGTTGTTTGATATATTTTTTGTCCTCTTTATGGTTGTCTTGAAATTATTGTGTCTTTTTTATTGTTTACAAGCTTATTTTTTTATAATTTTTATTTTTTCCTACGTTCCATCTTTTTTTTTATTTGTTCCGTTGCTAATGATGACAATAATAATGACAATTCCTTTCTGTTAGTCGGTTATTTTTTTAGCAAGTCTATTTGTTTATATTTTTTTATATGTTTCTTTTTAATCGCGAAATAGGAAACATAAGAAACACAAGTAAAATGATTAAAAAAGTAAAGATCTAGCATTAAAAAAATCACAAATTGCAACCAAAAGAATAAAACTAATAAGAAAAATAAAAAAATGAAAATAATAAGAAAAATAAGAACAAGAAGAATAACCACACCAACAAACAGGAAACAAATAACAGGTAATAACAACAACAATAACAATAATAAGAAAAGACCCAATATTGCGGAGGCAGCGAACAGATGGCGGTGTAAGCGGGCCGGCTCTGAAGGCCACTTCTGATTGGTTCTCGAGCTGAAAGGCTGACCAATAGGAGGGCTTTGTGTGCCTTTGTGCCCCGCTGATTAGCCGTCGGGTTGTCAGACGTCCAGGAATCACCCCAAAAGGACGATTCTTATTGGCTCACAGACCTGCACGAGGGGGAGTGATTGTGGCGGAGCTTGAAATGAAGGGAGGATAGGTACGAACGGATGATATGAAGATTACTTGAGTTATTATTATTAAAGAGAAGAATGAAGGAACTGTATAGGAAGGACAAGTTTTATGAGTTCCATATGCAACTGTCAAAAGGGAAGCGATTGTGGATGAGCTTGAAATGAAGGGAGGATAGGAACGAACGGATGATATGAAGATTACTTGAGTTATTATTATTAAAGAGAAGAATGAAGGAACTATATAGGAAGGACAAGTTTTATGAGTTCCAAATGTAACTCTCCAAGAAAAAATTATTGTACTGAGTGTGAAATGAAGGGAGGATATGAACGATGGGACGATATGATGAAGACTATTTGAGTTATTATTATTAAAGAGAAAAATGAAGGAAATATATATGAAGGTCAAGTTTTATGAGTGCCAGATGTAACACTCAAAGGGAATCTGATTGTGGCTGAGCGTGAAATAAAGGGAAGATATAGAAGATGGGATGATAGGATGAGGATGTTGTTTTTTATCATTATTAAAGAGAAGAATGAAGAAAATACAAGTGAAGGGCAGGTTATATGAGTGCCAGATGTAAAAGTTAAAGGGGAAATTGAGTGTGGCTGAGCGTGAAATAAAGGGAAGATATAGAAGATGGGATGATAGGATGAGGATGTTTTTTTTATTATTATTATTAAAGAGAAGACTGAAGGAAATATATATGAAGGTCAATTTTTATGAGTGCCAGATGTAAAAGTCTAAGGGAAAAATGAGTGTGGCGTAGCGTGAAATAAAGGGAAGATATAGAAGATGGGATGATAGGATGAGGATGTTTTTTTATTATTATTATTAAAGAAGAGACTGAAAAAGGAAGATATAGAAGATGGGATGACAGAATAAGGATATGTTGTGTTTTATTGTTATTAAAGAAAAGAATCAAGAAAATAGATGAAGGACGAGATTTATAAGTGAAATGTGTGATAATTTTTTTTAATGATAAAGAAAAAAACACAAAAAAAATTGGAAAGTGTGATGAAAGATTCCGTTTTGGAGCTTAATATTAAATAAGATAAGATTAAAAAAAAAAAAGACATGATGAGTGAAACTTTAAATATAGATATACGAAGGAAAACTATTTAAAAGAGTGATGTTAAAGAAAAATAAGGCGATGATGGTTATTAGGGCGGTCTGTCTTGGCGCCACAACCTCGGGGTCACTTGGCGCCGAATTCAATACAAATTAATTATCTTATAAAACTATATAAGCTTAACATTAAAAACGTGATAAAACCAACACTGATAAGACTATATAAAACCGGTTAACCCCCTGACTGCGGATTTCCTACAAGAAGACATCACCAAGCAACAGGGATGGAGCAAAAAGTGGCTGCTACAATTCAATGAAGAAAAAGATTAAGTCCTGTACATTGGGAGGGGATATCCAGCACACTAATACCACATGGGAAACACTGCACTATCCACCACAGAGGCAGAGAAAGACCTGGGACTATAATGTTACCAGGCTACCAGTGAAGGGATATCCAGCACACCAATACCACATGGGAAACACTCCACTATCCACCACAGAGGCAGAGAAAGACCTGGGACTATAATATTACCAGGCTACCAGTGAAGGGATATCCAGCACACCAATACCACATGGGAAACACTGCACTATCCACCACAGAGGCAGAGAAAGACCTGGGACTATAATATTACCAAGCTACCAGTGAAGGGATATCCAGCACACCAATACCACATGGGAAACACTCCACTATCCACCACAGAGGCAGAGAAAGACCTGGGACTATAATGTTACCAGGCTACCAGTGAAGGTGAAATCCATGCCAATCGCAGCGGACGGGTTAAAAATTAAACCATGATAAAATACAACTATAAAAGGCCAACGAAAACTACAGGAGGTTGAGGCGAATCCAAGGAAGGCTCAGCAGACGATAGTAGTTAGTGATGGAGTAGGAATTTAGTAAACGTATGAAATATAAGCATGAAAAAAATATATATGAAAAAACAGAGGATTTAAGAATATTTCAGCTTCTCTTGCATATCCATTATTATTTATTTTATTTATTTATTTTATTCGTTTTTATTTAGATAGTTAGTCGATGTTCTATTTTTTTGTGCTTGTGTATTTATTTTTTAATCGACAAGTATATTCATTTTAAAGGGAATTTATCTATTTATTTTCTTATATATTTGTTTATCTGTTTTTATATTGGTTCCGTTTTTATCAGACCATTTATTTTGGCTCTACATTTATTAATTTCCAAGAGCATTTATTTATCTCCTTCTTTATATTTTTATTTCTAGGGGCATTTATCTTCGTTATTCACTTTCTCTTCTTTCTCTTCTTTCTCTAACACTTTTCTTCAGTTTGTTACGCATTGTTGATTGGAAGACTTGTTTCTGTGTTAGTGCGCGTGTGTGTGTGTGTGTGTGTGTGTGTGTGTGTGTGTGTGTGTGTGTGTGTGTGTGTGTGTTGCAGAGACATTCAGCACATTCGTTTTAATTGGCTGTTGTTTGTCTGTTTTTCTTTCGTCTTGTTCGTTTGCGTTTTACTTCTCTCTGTTTGTCCAGCTGTCTGTGTCTGTCTGTCTGTCTGTCTCTCTGTCTGTCTGAAGGTGTAATCGGTCCTAATTTAGTCTTTGTCTTTTTTCCGACTAACTTATTTTCTTTTATTTCTCTGCGTCTGTTTCTATGTTGTTTTCTCTCTTTATCTCTTTGTCTTTGTTTCGTTTTCTTTATTAATAGTTTCAGTTAGTGTCTGTCTGTGTTTCTGTCTGTCTGTCTGTCTGTCTGTCTGTCTGTCTTCTCTTTCCTCTCCTCCTCCTTCTCCTTTTATCAACGTTTTCCATCGCTTATTTCTCCTCCTCCTCCTCCTCCTTCTCCTCCTCCTCTTCCTCCCCCCCCCCTCCTCCTCCTTCGACAATAGATTCTACATCGCCATCTTCAACCAATTTCCAGTAAGGTTTCAGGAGGAGGAGGAGGAGGAGGAGGAGGAGGAGGAGGAGGAGGAGGTATTGCTTGAGGAAGGAGAAGGATATAGAAAAATGCGATGGAAAACAGAGGTCGGTGGAGGAGGAGGAGGAGGAGGAGGAGGAGGAGGAGGAGGAGGAGGAGGAGGTCATAGGGAAGAAGAATGTGTAACTAAACTGTGTGAGGAAGACAGGAAGAGCGAGGAAGAAAATTGTAACCGCGGGCGAGGAGGAGGAGGAGGAGGAGGAGGAGGAGGAAGAAGAAAAAGAAGAAGAAGAAAAGGAAGATGAGGTGGCGGATATATGAAAAGAAAAAGAAGAGGAAGAAGGAAAAGAAGAAGAAAAATAATAATAATAATAAGAAGAAGAAAAGGAAGAAGAACAAAAGAAGATCGTAACCGCAATGGAAGAAGATGAGGAGGAAATGCGACCATGAAGAGACATTTAGGAGGAGGAGGAGGAGGAGGAGGAGGAGGAGTAAAAGAGCAAAGAATGGAAGTGACAGAATGGCAGAAGTAAGAAAGAATGAAAGGAAGAAGGCAAATGGGAAGTAATAAAGAGGAGGAGGAGGAGGAGGAGGAGGAGGAGGAGGAGGAGGAGGAGGAGAGAATAGACGATAGAAGCACGATAAACGGAAAAAAAAAGCGACTAGAGAGAGAGAGAGAGAGAGAGAGATGGATAGGCAGAGAAAATAAATATTAAAACGTAGAGGAGAAACGTTTGAAGGTGAGGATGAAAAAAAACGTGGTGGAACAGAGGATGAAAGAGAATGGAGAAGAAGGAGGAGGAGGAGGAGGAGGAGGAATTCTGAGTAAGCCAATTATGACTCACTTGAGACCCAAATCGACTCAAAATGTGACTCATGAGACCATCACCACCACCACCACCATCACCACCACCACCACCACCACCACCACCACCATCACCACCACCACCACCACCACTACTACTACCACCACCACTACTACTACTACAATTATTTTCCATTTCTCTTCTCTTTCTCTTTTTTTCATATCCATTTTTTTCCTTTTTTTTTGTTTCATTTTTCTTCGTTTTCTTCTTCTTCTCTGTTGTGTGTTTTTTTCTTCTTTCTCTTTTCTTTCTCTTTCATATTCATTTTTTCTCTTCCGTATTTTTTTGTTTCATCTTTTTTCTTCTTTGTCTTCATCTTCTTTTCTGTTATGTTTTTTCTTCCTTTTTTCTCTTTTGTTTTTGTCTTCTATATTTATTTTCCATTTCTTCATTTTTCCTCTGTTTTTTTTCTTCTTCTTCGTCTTCATCTTTTTCTTCTTCTGTTATGTTTTTCTTCCTTCTTTCTCCTTTCTTTTTGTCTTTTATATTCATTTTTCTTTCCTTCTTCTTTTCTTCGTTTTTGTTTTCCTTCCTCCTCTCATCTCAACCACCACCACTGCCTTTTCTCTCCTCTCTTCCTCCAAATCCCTCCATCACTTCTTTTTCCTCCATTACATCCTCCGCCTCATCGATTCTCTCTCTCTCTCTCTCTCTCTCTCTCTCTCTCTCTCTCTCTCTCTCTCTCTCTCTCTCTCTCTCTCTCTCTCTCTCTCTCTCTCTCTCAGAGAGAGAGAGAGAGAGAGAGAGAGAGAGAGAGAGAGAGAGAGAGAGAGAGAGAGAGAGAGAGAAGCAGAAACAGACGGACACAAACACTAAAAACACATACACAGACAGACAGACAGACAGAGACACACCTTTTTTTCAATGATGGGTACGCTCGGAAACAGTGATTGACAGTAATTGATTCGGACAGACAAACAGACAGACAGACAGACAGACAGACAGACAGACGCGTACCCATTTGGACAGCGGAACTAATGAACGAAAACAGAGTAACTGAGATAAAGATACAGATAGATAGATAGACAGACAGACAGATAGATAGATAGATAGATAGATAGTTAGATAGATAGATAGAGGGAGAGAAGAGAAAGAGAGGAAGTAACAGAGAGGAATATAGATAGAAAAATAGCTTAAAAAATGTGAAAAAGGAAAATGTATATAAAAAAAAAACAGTATAAAAATTGTGAAAACAGAAAACAATGGAGAAAATAAATGAAAGTGAATGGAAATAAAAAAGAGAAAGGATAGATAGATAGATAGATAGATAGACAGATAGATAGATAGATGGATAGATAGATAGATAGATAGATAGATAGATATAAAGATAGATATATAGATAGATATATAGATAGATAGATAGATAGATAGATAGATAGATACAAATGAAAGAGGTTGAAGTTTGAGAGAAAAAAAATAAGATAAACAAAAAAGGAGGAAACGAAGAATAAGAAATGATAAACGACGTGAGAGAGAGAGAGAGAGATAAACACCGGTAATTACAGCCAGGTAGACAGACAGGTGCAAACAGAACCTCAGATTACCCGTGTCGTTCAGGTGGAAAGAGAAACGTTAATTACACACCTGAGAGAGAGAGAGAGAGAGAGAGAGAGAGAGAGGAGGAAAAGGAAGAAGAGGGAAAGAAAGAAGGAATCAGAGAGAGAGAGAGAGAGAGAGAGGAGAGGAGAGGAGAGGAGAGGAGAGGAGAGGAGAGGAGAGGAGATGAAGGAAAGGAAAGGAAAGTAAGGCTAGAGAAGAGGGAAAGAAAGAAGGAATCAGAGAGAGAGAGAGAGAGAGATTGCCCACATGTGATTAAGTTTACCTATCATTATTATTATTATTATTATTATTATTATTATTATTATTATTATTATTTTTATTATTATTATTATTATTATTATTATTATTATTATTATTGAGTTTTAAGATTGCAAGGAAATTTTACCGTCATGATTTCGCTCTGATTTTTCCTTCCTCCTTCCTTCCTTCCTTCCTTATTCATTTCGTCCTCCTCCTCCTCCTCGTCCTCCTCCTCCTCCTCCTCCTCCTCCCTGAGCTCATCTTCTTCGCCATTTTACGAGAACAACATTTTGCTACTGAAAATTGCTTCTTAATGTTTGTTTTTTTATACTTTCCTTCCTCATTTTCCTTCCTCCCATCTTCCTTCCTCTTCCTCTTTTTCCTCCTCCTCTTTATACCGTCTTCTTTTACCTTCTCTTTCGTTCCTTCCTCTTGTTTTCTTCGTTTTCCTCCATTTATCCTTGTTTTTTTTTCACTTATCCTTATTTCCTCATTCTTAACCTCTTCTATCTCTCTTTTTCTTCCTCCTCTTTCTTCCTCCTTCTCCTCCTTCCTTTCTCCCTCTTTAATTCTTAACCTCTTCTATCTTTCTTCCCCTTCTTCCTTCTCCTCCTTCCTTTCTCCCTCTATAATTCTTAACCTCTTCTATCTTTCTTCTCCTTCTTCCCCTTCTTCTTCCTTCTCCTCCTTCCTTTCTCCCTCTATCTCTTTCTCTCCATCTCTTCTTTTCATTACTTTCTAAACCGCTTTCAATTTCTTCCTTCTTAATCTTTTTCTCCTCTCTCCCTATTTCCTCCTCTTCCTCCTCCTCCTCCTTCTCTTCCCTCCTTCCTTCTCTTCCCCTCTGCTCCTCCTCCTCTTCTTTTTCTTTTTATGTCTTTCTCCACCTTTCTTAATGTTTCCCTTCGTAGCCTTTACCTCCTCGTTTATTTCTTCCTCCTCCTCCTCCTCCTCCTCCTCCTCCTCCTCCTCCTCCTCCTCCTCCTCCTGCTCCTCCTCCTAACCATAATCTGATATTCCTTCCCTTCTCTTTTCCTTTTTTCTTCAAATTAATATTGCTCTCTCTCTCTCTCTCTCTCTCTCTCTCTCTCTCTCTCTCTCTCTCATTGGCAACACGCAACTGTCGCTTTCTTTAAAACAATTTCTTATTTTTTTTCTTAATTTGCATAATCATCATCTTTTATCTTCTTTTATCAGCTACGTCTCTTTCCTTCCTTCCTTCTCCCTCTTTTCTTTTTTTCTTCAAGTTTGAGTCTTTCCCTTCGTTATTTTTTGTTCTTTTTTCCTTCCCTTCCTTCCTTCCTTCTTTCCTTCCTTGCTTTGCTCATACACTTTCATCCTTCCTTTCTTTTTTTTCCTTTCTTCGTCAACTTCATTCTCTTTTCTTCTTTTTCTTTCATTCTTCTTTCCTCTCCTCCCTCCCTCTTTCTCCTTTCCCTCCCTTCCCTTCATTTCCCTTCCCTTCCCTTCCCTTCCCTTCCCTTCCCTTCCCTTCCCTTCCCTTCCCGTCTCTTCCCTTCCCTTCCCTTCCCTTCCCTTCCCTTCCTCAGCAAGTATAATACAGGTATAGCTGATGTATTTTTTTTCCTTTACCTTCACACTACCTGTAATTGGCTCACCTGAAATGTACACACACACACACACACACACACACACACACACACACACACACATACATACATATATCTGTCTCTCTCTCTCTCTCTCTCTCTCTCTCTCTCTCTCTCTCTCTCTCTCTCTCTCTCTCTCTCTCTCTCTCTCTCTCTCTCTCTCTCACCTGTCCGGTCCACCTGTAAATCTTTCATCCTAAGCTAAAAATTCCCTACCTTCTCCTCCTCCTCCTCCTCCTCGTTCTCTCTTTTTCCTCCAATTCATGTATTTTCTCTTTCTTTCTTTGTTTTTGCTTTTTAATTTTCTTTTATCATTTTGTTTGTTAAATCCTTTCTTTCCTTCGTTCTTTCTCTATTTATCATCTTCATCATCTTCTTCTTCTTTCTTCTTCTTTTACCACTACTACTTCTGTATTCCTCCTACTCTTCCTTTTCCTCTATCTCCTCTTTCTTTACCTCCTCCTCCTCCTCCTCCTCCTCCTCCTTCATCTTCTCCTCCTCTTCCAAAATAATAATGTAAACAGCTTCTTAGACCATCAAAAGCTCACATAAGCCTCTTCCCTCCCTCCTCCTCCTCCTCCTCCTCCTCTCTCATTTTTACCTCTTCTCTTTTCCTTTTATGGTGAGAATGGAGGAAAGAATCACGTTAGGAGGCAGTGGTTCCGGTATCACGTGCAACCTTGCCTCCATAACATGTCTCAACGTGTTTTTGGTTGACTTTACCTGACGTTCATTATATAACCTCACCTGTGTTGTGTTCATTATTTTTTTGTGTTTTGTTTCGCTTCATCTTTGTCCTCCTCCTCCTCCTCTTCCTCCTTCTTCTCCTCTTCCTAGTTCTCTCTTCTTCAATTCGTATATTTTCTTTCCTTCTTTCTTTCTTTCTTTCTTTCTTTCTTTCTTGTTTTTCTTTTTCCTGTTTTCTGTCTCGCTTTATTTTGTTTTTTTTGTTTCTTAATCTTAATTGGGTGTTATTATTCACTATCTTACCAACTCATTTTCTTTTTATTATTTTTTTATATATATTGTTGTGTTATTGTTGATATTTTTAACTTCTTTTTCCTATAATTTTGTTTTTTTGTATTCTACCTTACTTGGAGTTCGATGTGTCTTTACTTATGCAGTTTATATGAATTAGTTTTTTTTTTTTGTCTTTCTGTAAATCTTTCCAAACATTTATATTATTTTTAGTCTTTTGATCTTACTTGATGCACTAATATCGCCTTGTCTGTCTGTCTGTTTGTATCTGTTTGTCTGTCTGTGTCTGTCTGTCTGTCTGTCTGTATCTCTCTCTCTCTCTCTCTCTCTCTCTCTCTCTCTCTCTCTCTCTCTCTCTCTCTCTCTCTCTCTCTCTCTCTCTCTCTCTCTCTCTCTCTCTCCCACCATCGCCACATTTTCCCTTACCCAGTAACCGCCTCACTTAACTGTTTTGCAGAATATTAAACTGTTTGGTCTCCGCCTCAGCTCATTTTCCTAAGCCAAAAGTTGCTGTGAAATGTGATGGTGGTGCTGGTGGTTATGGTGGTGGTGGTGGTGGAGGCGGTGGTGGTGGTGGTGGTGATGGTGGTGTTTGTGGGGGTGGTAGTAGTGGTAGTAGTAGTAGTAGTTGTAGTAGTAGGGGAAGTTACTTTTGAAATTGTTCTTGTAATCATTGTTATTTTTGTTATTACTGTAAATTCAGAAAGGTTAGGAAGGGAAGGGGTATAGTATTAGTATTAGTAGTATTAGTATTAGTAGTAGTAGTAGTAGCGTAAAAATTATAATAGTGTAGTAATTATAGTAGTGGTAATGTTAGCTGTAGTTGAAAAAAAGTAGGTTTGGTAGTAATGACTGTGTTAGTAGTAATAATGACAGCAGTGGTAATAGCAGTAGTAGTAGTAGTGGTAGTAGTAGTAGTAGTAGTAGTCGTCCTTGTCGTCGTGTTAGTAATATAAGCGGGGGTCGTTTCAACGCTATATACCGGCTGTGGCATTGGCCGTCCTGGGTGTTGGCAAAGTTCAGGAACAGCTTTAATAAGAGAGCGAACACGGGGCCGCGCCAGTCCACACACGCCGTTAACAGAAAATATTGACCGTAAAAAGAAGCCAAATGAAGGTCAGACTAAACTAAAGCAAGATAAATCATAAAACGGGGACGATATGAGCGGAGAACACACGAAAGGCGGTGACACAGGGGGCGCGTTACCACGGTGTGCAAGGCTGAGGGATTGCGGAGTGTACCGTTCGTCTTGCTTAATGTTACGTTCACTTAGGGAGAGAGAGAGAGAGAGAGAGAGAGAGAGAGAGAGAGAGAGAGAGAGAGAGAGAGAGAGAGAGAGAGAGAGAGAGAGAGAGAGAGAGAGAGAGAGACTGGAAAAATGAAAAATAAGAAGAAAGAAAATAATGAATGAGAGAATGATGGAAAAGGTTAGAAAAATAAAGATAAAAAGAACGAAAGAGAAATAATGAATGTTAGGAAAGAAATGAGGAAATAAATGAATAAATAAAGAAAGAAAGAAAGAAAGAAAGAAAGAAGGAACAAATTGAGCGATTGAAAGAATGAGAAATAATGAGAGAGAGAGAGAGAGAGAGAGAGAGAGAGAGAGAGAGAGAGAGAGAGAGAGAGAGAGAGAGAGAATAAAAAGATGCTCAACAGCCCAATCCAGACAGGAAGAAAAAAGTTAAGACGGAGAAAATGATGATGAAATGAGTTAATAGAGATAATTAGCAGAGGGAAAGAAAATGGGAAATGAGAGAGAGAGAGAGAGAGAGAGAGAGAGAGAGAGAGAGAGAGAGAGAGAGAGATAGAAAATCAGATAATAAAAAATGAAGAGGTCGTTATAGAAAGGTTAATGTAGGTTTGATAGGCAGGATTGTTTCGAAGCCATGTTGTGAGTCCCCAATCAATGAGTGGCTTTCAAGGTACTCACATTTGTGTCTCTAATTGCCCCTCAAGTAACCTACCTACAACCGCGAAGTTAGACTAATGGGCCTGTACTGGGTACTTTTGTTTTTTTCTCTTTCTTGCTCGGTGGTGTTATTTTTTTTTTCTTTTGGACGACGAGCCCTTGTCGCAAGGACATATTGAACACGGTTGTGAGGAGAGAGGGAGGAGAGCGTTTCTTTCTTTTCGTTTTCGTTACTTTGTGTCAGTCAGTGGACTTTATGTTTTTTTATTTGTTTGGAGAGAATTATGAGATTTTAAGTTGTTATTCAAAATGTACATCAAATGCTCGCAATGCATGCTCGAGATTTACAATAGTGGTGGTGTTGGGAAGACTGTAGAGGAAGACTATTAAACAAAGTAATTGTTTAAGAGTTTAAGAGAGAGAGAGAGAGAGAGAGAGAGAGAGAGAGAGAGAGAGAGAGAGAGAGAGAGAGAGAGAGAGAGAGAGAGAGAGAGAGAGAGAGAGAGAGAGAGAGAGGAAAGGGAGAGAGAGAGACGCTGTTCTGTAATACGATTTTTTTAGTGGGTTGTTAGAATTAGTTTTTTTTTGTGTGTGTGTTTCATTTTTTCAGTATTTATATTTTTTGTCATTTTTTCGTCTTTTCTTTCTTTTTTTCTCATTTTTGCTTTTTTTCGTTCTTTCGTTATTTCTCTCAAATAATTAAAATAGAATGAGAGAGATAGAGAAAGAATGGAAAAAAGAACAAAAAAGATAAGAAAGAAATAAAGAATGAGGGATAAAGAAAAAGAGATAAAAAAATAATGGATAAGATAGAAAGAAAGAACGAAAATGAAAGATTGAAAATAATGAAGTAATGCAAGAATGAGAGGGAGAAAGAAATAAAGAATGAGAAATAAAGAAAAGGAGATAAAAAGAATAAAAAAAAGATTAGAAAGAAAGAAGAACGAAAATGAAGGACTGCAAAAATGAAATAATGCAAGAATGAGAGAAGAAGAAAGAAATAAAGAATGTGGAATAAAGAAAAAGTGATAAAAGAAGAAATAGAAAGAAAGGATTTGAAAGAAAGAACGAAAATGAGAGATTAAAAAAATGAAGTAATACAAGAATGAGAGGGAGAAAGAAATAAAGAATGAAAAATGAAGTAATACAAGAATGAGAGGGAGAAAGAAATAAAGAATGAGGGATAAAGAAAAGGAGAAAAAAATAAAAAAAGAAAGATTTAGAAAGAAAGAAGAAAAATGAAAGATTGAAAAAAATGAAGTAATAAAAGAATGAGACGACGAAAGAAAGAAAGAAAAGAAGACCGGATTGACACTCAGTTTTTACACATTTTTATTATTATTTTTCAGACCCGGGACAGTGTTGGGTTTCACAAAGCGCCACGCAGCCCTCCCCGGTGAGCACGATGCTGTTTAATTTGTGTTCGTGATTGAGGTTCGGCTGTCTGTTATTCACCGTCATTCTTTATTCATTGTGTACCTGTTTCTTTTGCACCTTTCCACTTTTTTTTTGACATTTGCATAATTTTACTTTAATTTTTCTTTATATAAATTTTCTCCTTTTTTCTTAGCCTCATTTTTTTACTCACCTTGATTTTTTTTGACCCAGTTTCATATTTTGACAGTTGGATTTTTTTTACTCAGCATGATTTTTTGACTCACCTTCTATCTTGCTTTTTATCTTCGCTGTCTCCCTTGCTAAAAAAAAAAAAAGTTGTGGATATTGCCATGGATAGTTTTATGAGGCAAAAGCTTCTGGGAATAGCCAACCTTAACACACATACATGACCTCATTCGCCCTTACATATATGAAGAAATATCTGACCCACATATATGAAAAAACAACTCTGACCCACATTTTATAAACTGGCCGCTAAGCCATAATTACATTGCCGCTAAAACCCTTGCTTCTCCTCCTCCTCCTCCACTTCCCCTGAAAAGCATTTATCACCGAATTCCTTAAAGATAATGAACGCGGCTATAATTACGACAGCGTTCACGGCGAGGAAAGTGACTGGAGGGAGTGAGCTTGTAACATAAGAACAAGGTTATTAAGAAGTTCGCTTTTTTATTATTATTTACAACAAAGTAGACAACTCAAAGGCACACAAAAAAGGAAACAATAATAAAAAAAGCCCGCTACTCGCTGCTCCTAGAAAGAATCCAAAGAGGTGGCCGAAAGAGATGTCAATTTCGGGGGGAGAGGTGTCCAGATAACCTTGTGGTAGAGGCTTGGTGACTTGTATATAAACTTGTCAAACTTTTCCTTGGGGCATACTATTTTGGCTCTCACCACATAATAAGGAGTTTGCTAGAGGGCGTTCAGCTTATATATAAACTTTGTGACGGAGATGAGCACCTAGGTCTGAAGATGCTGGTTATACTACTTATCTATCTGGTCAAGTTATCTATCAAGCTCAAGGCCCAATGTGACAAAGATGAGCACTGAGGTTACGTCCATCTATAGCTTAACTTCTTGTCAATGAACCTAAACTTATTGAACTAAACCCCATTATAAGCACTTCAAGCCCATGCCCTTTACTAACAGCAGCTTATTATTGATTAGTTTACCCTGAAAGCGGAAACCTAATAGAGAAAACGAGGTCACTGAAGGCAGAAAATGGGGTCAGGTGAGGTCAGGTGAACGCGCGGGTTAATTACAGGTAAATTTGGGGGGAAAGGTAAGACCCGAGGGAGAAGGGCGATTACAACAGGTAAAAAAAAAAGTAAAAAAGAGAGAAAAAGATAATGAGAAAGATTAAGAGAGTGAAAGGCAAGAAATGAGAGAGAGAGAGAGAGAGAGAGAGAGAGAGAGAGAGAGAGAGAGAGAGAGAGAGAGAGAGAGAGAGAGAGAGAGAGAGAGAGAGAGAGAGAGAGAGAGAGACGGTAGCAAATTCAGAAAGCAAGGAGGAGGAAGAAAAAAATGAGAGGAAAAAAGTAAAGATCAATGAAAAGAAAAATGAGGAGAACACGAGATGGAAAAATATTGGAGGAGGAGGAGGAGGAGGAGGAGGAGGAGGAGGAGGAGGAGGAGGAGGAGGAGGAGGAGGATATTAAGAACCAATACATGATGTTCGATTCTCTCTCTCTCTCTCTCTCTCTCTCTCTCTCTCTCTCTCTCTCTCTCTCTCTCTCTCTCTCTCTCTCTCTCTCATTTCCATATCTCCTCAATTTCTTTTCGCTTTTTTTTATTTATTTATTTATTTTGTTGTTTTTCTTCTTGATTTATTGTATTTTATTGTATTTATTGTATTTCTTTTTTTTTTTTACCTCGGTGAAAATATTTGCATCTTTTTTTCATCCCTTTTATATTTATTTGCGTGTTTGTTGTTGTTTACTTTGATGGCGTGAACGTGTGTGTGTGTGTGTGTGTGTGTGTGTGTGTGTGTGTGTGTGTGTGTGTGTGTGTGTGTGTGTGTGTGTGTGTGTGTGTGTGTGTGTGTGTGTGCGTGCGCGCTTGTTTATCTCTCATGGGTCCGTGTATGTTTCTTGTCGACCGTGTTTCTCTCTCTCTCTCTCTCTCCTCTGTTTATCTTCCTCCTTTTATTATTTCCTTTTCTTTCCTGTTGTTGCTTATCTCATCTGTTTATTCTTGTCATCATCCCTCTTCCTCCTCCTCCTCCTCCTCCTCCTCCTCCTCCTCCTCCTCCTCCTCCTCTTGCAAGGCGTCAAGGATGATGTAGGAAACTCGGGTATAAATTTAATCCTCGGTGAGCAAGAAGAAAATTGTTTGTCATGAAGGAGGAAGGAAGGAAGGAAGGAAGGAAGGAGGGAAGGAAGGAAGGAAGGAAGGAAGGACGGAAGGAAGGAGGGAAGGATAAACACGTGAAATAATGTAAGGAAGAGAGAGAAGAGAAAAGGAAATGAGAGAGAGAGAGAGAGAGAGAGAGAGAGAGAGAGAGAGAGAGAGAGAGAGAGAGAGAGAGAGAGAGAGAGAGAGAGAGAGAGAGAGAGAGAGACGATAAAACAGTGATTATACTTGTTAAAACTTGCATTAGTAAGTTGGACAGCATAGGGATGAAAGAGAGGAGATTATAGTTAACTCTCGCATTAGAAAATTGGACAGCACAGAGATGAAAAAGTTAAAATAATGCTTAACTCTTGCATTAGGAAGTTGAACAGCAGAAAGATGAAAGAATTGAGATGTTGATTACTCTTGCATTAGTATAAACTAACATAGGAGTGAAAGAGTGAAGGTACTGGTGAACTCTTGCATTAGGAAGTTGGACAGCATAGGGGTGAAAAAGTGAAGATACTGTTGAACTCTTGCTTTAGAAACTTGGGTAGCATAGGGAGGAGAGAGCGAAAATACTGCTTAACTCTTGCACCAGGAAGTTGGACAGTATAAGGATGAAAGAGCGAAGATACTGATTAATTCTCTCATTATTAAGTTGGCATAAGAGCGAAAGACTGAAAGCTATGTTGAACCCTTGCATTAGGAAGTTGGACAGCAAAGGATTGAAAAAAGATACTAGTCAACACGCATTTGTATAAGCTAGCATAGAAATGAAAGAGTGCACATTTTGATAAACTCTTGCATTAGGAAGTTGGACAGTAAAAGGATGAAAGAGCGAAGATACTGATTAATTCTCTCATTATTAAGTAGGCACATGAGTGAAAGAGTGAAGGTACTGGTGAACTCTTGCATTAGGAAGTTGGATAAAAAAGGATTGAAAAAAAGATACTAGTTAACTCTCATTTGTATAAGTTAGCATAGAAATGAAAGAGTGCACACTCTGATAAACTCTTGCATTAGGAAGTGGGACAGCATGGGGACGGAAAGTTGTGTGCGGTGGGATTAGTTTCTATTATGAAGGGATGAAGTAGTTTGTGGGAAGATTTCTTTATAGCGAGAAGTTAGGAAAATATATAATACGGGAAGGTGAAGGAGCGAGCGAGTAGAGGAGGAAAAAGGAAGAACAGAAAAGGGAGAAGAAGAAATGGAAGAGGAAGAAGTGAACATGAATGATAAATGAAAGAAAATAATGAGATTGGAAGTAAGGAAAGGAATAGAAAGAAGGAAATTATAACGGGAAAAGGAAGAAAAAGATGAAAAGATGTGAAAAGTAAGAGAAGGAGAGGAAAGCAAAAGGGAGATGAAATAAAGTTAAGGTACTAAAAATAAAATATAGGGAAGGTAAAAAAAATGTAGATACAAGAATAATACATGAATAAAAAAGGAACAAAAACTAAATTGGAGAACAGTGAAAAGGTGAAGGAACGGAACGGAAGGGAGGGAAAAGAAAGGAAAAGGAAGGAAAGAGAAGGGAAGGGAAAGGAAAAGAAAGGAAAAGGAAGGAGAGGGAAGGGAAGGGAAAGGAAATGATGGAAGGGAAGAAGGGAAGGGAAGGGAAGGGAAGGGAAAGGAAAGGGAAGGGAAGGGAAGAGAAAGGAAGGAAACGGAAGGAAAGGAAAGGCAAGGGAAGGAAAGGAAAGGAAAGGAAAGGGGAGGGAAGGGAATGAAAGGGAAGAAATGGGAAGGGAAGGGAAAGAAAATGATGGAAGGGAAGGGAAGGGAAGGGAAGGAAAGGAAAGAGAAGGGAAGAGAAAGGAAATGATGGAAGGGAAAGGAAGGAAAGGAAAGGGAAGGAAAGGGAAGGGAAGAGAAGGGAAGAGAAGGGAAAGGAAATGATGGAAGGGAAAGGAAGGGAAGGGAAGGGAAGGGAAAGGAAGGGAAGGGAAGGGAAGGGAAGGGAAGGGAAAGGAAGGGACATATATCAAAGAAGATGGAAGGGATGACTTCTGCATTGAGACTTAGGGGAAGAGGAAGGGGAGGAAGAAGAGGAGGAGGAGGAGGAGGAAGGGGAGAAGGAGGGGAATGCGTGAGTGCTTGCGTTTGTCACCCTAAATGGGAAGGGGAAGGGAGGGAAGAAGGAAGGGAGGTGATAAAGGAGGTGATGGAGGAGGAGGAGGAGGAGGAGGAGGAGGAGGAGGAGGAGGAGAGGAAGTGGGAGTATAGTTGTAACATCTTGGTGAGAGAGGAAGGAGGAGGAGGAGGAGGAGGAGGTAGTGGGAGTATAGTTGTAACGTCTTGGTGAGAGAGAGGAGAAGGAGGAGGAGGAGGAGGGGGAGAAGGAGGAGAAGAAGAAGGAGGAGGAGGAGGAGGAGGAGGAGGAGGAGGAGGTGATGTACTGGTTTGCATGTTATTGTGATGCCTTGTAGAGGAAGAAGAGGAGGAAGAGAAGGAAGAGAAGGAGGAAGAAGAAAACAGGGAGGAGGAGGAGGAGAAATAAGAGGTGAAGGAGGAGGAAGAAGAAGAGGAGGAGGAGGAGGAAGACGAAATATGATAACGAGAATGAGGAAATGAGGAAGAGAAAGAAGCAGAAAATGAAAAGGAGAGGAAGAAAATATAGAAATGGAGGAAGAAAATGAAGAAAAAAAAATGGGAAGACAAAAGAAAAGAGAAAATGGAAAAGAGAAATATAAAAAGAATGATTTGGAAACGAAAAACACGAAGAAATTAAGAAAATGAAAAGAATGAAGAAAAAGAAGAAATAGATGAAGAAAACTAAGAGAAGACAAATAGGAAGAGAAGAAGAAAAGGAAACGAAGACCAAATAAAACAAGGATGATTAAGAAAAGGAAGAAAAAAAAAGAAAACAAGAAGAAAATTAAAAGAAGAAAAAAATAGGAAAAAAACGAGGAAAAGGGGGAACACACACACACACACACACACACACACACACACACACACACACACACACACACACACACACACACACACACACACACACACACACACACCTGGTCTACTTTACACCTTAATTAGCTCACCTGAGAAAGTAGATGGATGGGAATTACCACAAAAAAGATGACAAATTTTTTAGTATAATAACACAAGATAATGAAAGAGTAAGCCAAGATTTTTATTGTAATTTATTGGGGCTGAGAATATTGTGTTTCGTGTATTTTGAGGTTAAGTAGTGGTGGTGGTAGTAGTAGTAGTAGTAGTAGTAGTAGTAGTAGAAGTGGAAGTAGTAGTAGTTGTAGTAGTTAGTTTAGTTAGTTAGTTAGTTAGGAAGGAAGGAAGGAAAAAGTGGAGAGAATATTAAAAAAGGAAAGTGAAAGAAATATAGAACAACAGGGAAAGGAAAAGGAAAATAATGAAAAGAAACGGAAAAGAATGAAAAGAGAAGAATCAGGAAAGGAAGGAATGAAGGGAAGAATAAATGAAATAAAATCAGATAAAAATTTAAGAAGTTGGAAGAGAAAAAAAGGATAAATGAAGGGAAGGGAAAGGAGGAAAACTAAGGAAAAGTAAAAATGGAAAAGGTAAGAAAAGAATAAAAGAAGTAAGGTATGGTAAAGCAAGAGGGAAGATAAGATAAAGTAAGTAGGGAAAAGGAAGATAGTAGTAGTAGTAGTAGTAGTAGTAGTAGTAGTAGTAGTAGTGGTAGTAGTAGTAGTAGTAGTAGTAGTAGTAGTAGTAGTAGTAGTAGTAGTAGTAGTAGTAGTAGTAGTGGTAGTAGTAGTAGTAGTAGTAGTAGTAGTAGTAGTAGTAGTAGTAGTAGTAGTAGTAATAAAACCAACAGAAGCATAAGTATTCCAAGTACATGTATTTACTTAACCAAACAAAATTAAAACCAAAAAATACAGAAAACTTAAAGACACAAAATTACATCAACACACAAGTCGACCAAGGCGGATTTTACTGAGTCACTCCCACGTGTTTGCATATTAAGTATTTTTCTTCTTTCTTTCTTTCCAGTATTTAGAGTTTATGTTACCAAAAAATGCCCCCCCGAAAAAAAATGGTACTCCGAGGGAAGGTTTTTAAATTAATGAAGAAAAAAAAAACTACAAACCGAAAAAAAAAACGAAGGTATGAAATTTGAGTGAAATGAAAAATATTAAAAAATGTCAGTTTATGATAAATTTTGCGTTTTTTTTTCCACTTTATGTTACCAAGAAAAGTCCACCCCCCTTAAAAAATGACTCCGAGGGAAGGTTTCTAAATTAATGAAGAAAAAAAGCTGAAAATCAAAAATAAAACGAAGGTATGAAATTTGAGTGAAGTGAAAAATTAAAAAAGTGCCAGATTATGATGAATTTTGCAAGTGTTCTTTTTACTACGAGAGATAACTTATAATATACAAACAGAGATACATAGATAGATAAACAGTTAGATAAGTTGATAGTTATACAGGTTGACAGGTAAATAGATGGATAGATAGATAAATGGGCAGACAGATGGATGGAAAGTTAGATGGATAGATAGACATGGATATAGATAGAAAGATAGATAGATAGATACAGATAGGATGAGAAATACATACACACAGATAAATATAAATAAGAAAAGAAAATAAGAAAAAGAAAAATAGAGGTAGAAATAGAGATGGATATAGAGAGCAAGAAAGAAAGATAGATGTAGATAGAGTGAGAAATATACGTAGACAGATAAATAAAAAAATAAAAAATCAGAAGAAAAAAAAGAAATAAAAAAAAATCCCCCTACGAGAAATGTATATAGACAGATAAATATAAATAAGAAAAAGAAATATAAAAAAAATAATAAAAAAATCCCCCCTTCCGCCTCTCCCCTCCCTTGTCCTTCCTTTACCTGGTCGGCCACTAATTAACACTGACAAACTATAGAGGACAGGTGATAGGAAGTGATTTACCTGCCCGCGCTCTCAATTATCGGGAAACTTAATTAAAAAGACTTGAGCGCTCATTACCGGGGGGAGAGGAAATACAGGTGAGAAGGAAAGTGAGAGAGAGAGAGAGAGAGAGAGAGAGAGAGAGAGAGAGAGAGAGAGAGAGAGAGAGAGAGAGAGAGAGAGAGAGAGAGAGAGAGAGATGATGATAGTGTTTCTTATCGTTAATAGATACACAGATAGATAGATAGATACAGAGTTATTACACATGTACTTTTGCATATCATAATTTCCTTAACATACAAAAAAAAAAAAAAATTCCGCCACTGAACTTTTATTTTTATTTTTTGGCGTCACTAATGAAAAGAAATTGAGACTTTAAAAGCAATGATTCAGTTATAATCAAATCATAAGTTAATTAACGTGTCTGTGTGTGTGTGTGTGTGTGTGTGTGTGTGTGTGTGTGTGTGTGTGGGAGAGTGGGTGGGTGGCTGTCTTTCTATCTGTTTATCTGTTTCTGTGTCTGTCTCTTTTCTTACATCAGTCTTTCTTCTGCTTGTCTGTCTGTCTACCGTCCTGTCTCCATGCCTTTGTCTGTCTGTTAATATCTACCCTTCTGTCTGTATTTATATATTCTTGTCTATTATTATGTCTGTTTGGGTCTGCCTTTCTGTGTTGTTCTATATGTCTGTCTGTCTGTCTATCCTGGTGTCTGTCTGTCTGTATTTTTATCTCTGTGTGTTTGTCTTTGTGTGTCTGTCTGCCTGTCTGTTTCTTAATGTCTGTGTCTGTATTTTCCTGTGTGTTTGTCTATTTCTGTGTGTCTGTTTCTTAATGTCTGTGTCTGTATTTTCCTGTGTGTTTGTCTGTTTCTGTGTGTCTGTTTCTTAATGTCTGTGTCTGTATTTTCCTGTGTGTTTCTCTGTGTGTTTGTCTGCTTGTATATCTAAATGTATGTGTCTGTATTTTCCTGTGTGTTTCTGTGTGTGTCTGTCTGCTTGTATATCTAAATGTATGTGTCTGTATTTTCCTGTGTGTTTCTCTGTGTGTCTGTCTGCTTGTATATCTAAATGTATGTGTCTGTATTTTCCTGTGTGTCTGTGTGTCTGTCTGCTTGTATATCTAAATGTATGTGTCTGTATTTTCCTGTGTATCAATCTATGCGTCCCTGTCTGTATATTTCTGTTTCTCTGTGCCATTTCTCTTCCGTTATTTCATTTACATATCGTACGGAGCAGCAGATTTATACACTTTTTTCAGTCATCGCGTGTCTGGCAACATTGCTGGGAGGCTGTCATTGGCCGGCCGTTCACGCATTGTCACGACACGACTGGTACGCGTTTCCGGGCCCATTGTATATTTTTTAAGGGAGGGGGGGGCGGCTTTTATGATTCACCACAACCTCTATGCCGCCCCCTCACCGCCCCCCTCTGTCCTTACCCTCCCTTCCCATATACGATCCCTGCCCCCCCCACATCCCTGCCCCCCATATCCACATCCCCCCATACCCCCACACGACCCCCTCTTCCCCCCCACACACACACAAACTCCCTCTTTCCCTCACCCCTTCCTAACCTCACCTCACACTGCCCGCCACGAACCTCACGCCCATCCCCGCCAGCCCCCGCCCACACACACACTCCGACCTCACCCCTCCTTCACCCCCCACTCCCCCCCAGAGCCATTGGTGTGTGTTATTGCTCCGAAGGAATGTAATTTGAGCCTTCAATTAATTTTTTCATAGGTAAAAAGACATTTGAACGTTTTACTCACACTCGCAAAAAATAGATTAGTCCCACGTTAGCCCGATTGGTGTGTGTGTGTGTGTGTGTGTGTGTGTGGAGATTATAGGGACCCATAACTGTACTTCGGAGGTGACTGGTGTAATGTATGTGTGTTGTGAACGTGTACTGTACCTGTTATAATCACTCTATCTACCTACCTGTCTATGTATCTGTTAATGTGTAGCTAATATGACAAACACTATCACAATCTGTCTATCTATTTCTGTCTGTCTGTCTATCTATCTATATATTATTTCCCTATTCATTCAGGTAGATATGTTGATAGTTAGAGAAATAGACAAAACGATAAAATTAGATAGATATAGATAAAAAGAGAGAATATATTATACTAGCAATATCGGTTAGAACTACCAGGGTACACTGATGGTACAGCTCACCTTTCTCTTCCCTTGGAGTGGCAGTTTGCTATTTACGACTTTTCTATGTTACCAAAAGCACTCCATCCCTTTCTGAACAATGCTAATATGTTAACTAGCAAGATAGGACAGGACTAGTAGGATACATGGATAGTACAGCTTGCCTTTCTCTTCCCTTGGAGCGGCTGTTTGCTATTTACGACTTTTCTATGTTTACCAAAAGCACTCCATCCCTTTCTGAACAATGCTAATATGTTAACTAGCAAGATAGGACAGGACTAGTAGGATGCATTGATGGTACAGCTTGCCTTTCTCTTCCCTTGGAGTGGCTGTTTGCTATTTACGACTTTTCTATGTTTACCAAAAGCACTCCATCCCTTTCCCCTTCTGAACAATGCCAAAACATAATCAGGGTATCAGGACCCCTCTACTCCCGAAAATGACCCCTCTTTCGGCCACCTCTTTGGATTCTTTTTAGGAGCAGCGAGTAGCGGGATTTTTTTTATTATTGTTTCCTTTTTTGTGTGTGTTCCCTTAAGCTGTCTCCTTTGTTGTAAAAGAAAAAAAAGCAAGATAGGTTAGGACTAGTACGATACATGGATAGTACAGCTCACCCTTCTCTTCCCTTGGAGTGGCGGTTTGCTGTTTATGACCTCAATGTTTACCAGAACCCCTTTATTCCTTTATCATTACCTTCCTGATTTCCACGTTAGTGTTCAAGGGCTCCACTAATTGCTCGGCCGAGATTTGTGTATTCATCAAGTCTTAATATTACAACATTTATCGGTAATATCCAACTTTTTTTTTTTTTGCTCGACGCTTTTTTCACAAATTTTTGCCTTTCGCCGTTGTCAGAAAATATCGTACGTGAAATCCTTTATTTTTTTCGATAATTGGATTTCAATTTTCGTTAATTGGAGCAGGAGGAGGAGGAGGAGGAGGAGGCGGAGGAAGATGATGATGAAAATAAAAATGAAGAAGAAAAATTTGACAAAAAGAGGAAGAAGAAAAATAATCGTTTTTCTCAACTATGTAAAGATTTTTTTTGGTCAGTAAAGTTACTCAGATCACACACACACACACACACACACACACACACACACACACACAGTCATAACACTCCCATTCACACACACACACACACACACACACACACACACACACACACACACACACACACACACACACACACACACACACACACAGTCATAACACTCCCATTCACACACACACACATAACCTTCATTTTTTTTTCACTCACAGCACATTTAAAAAACATTGCCTTTGGACGCTGTTAGGAAATATTGTACACGGAATTCATACGTTTTTCGGCGATTGGCTTTAAATTTCGGGTAATTGGAACAAAATGACTCGTACCAATTGCGGGCGAGCGGCGGGAAACTTTGGCAATATTTCATACCTGGCCAACGGGGCGACGCTAATTATAACTGCCGAAAATAATTACCGCGGCTCACCTTTGGCAGTACCGGAGCAAAGGTGCATACTGACTGACCCCCGCCCCTCCCCCCCCAAAAAAAAAATTAAAGTGGATATTAAACGTTCTCTCTCCCTTCTAAAAATATCAGAAAATATCGTATCCCTATTCACTCAGGAGGTGCATACTGACCCCCCCCCCTCCCCCACCCAAAAAAAAGGGCGATATTAACCGTTCTCTCTCCCCTCCAAAAATATCAGAAAATATCGTATCCCTATTCATTCAGGTAGATATGTACATAGATAGAGACATAGATAAAAGGATAAAATGAGATACCCCCCCCCCCCCAAAAAAAAAAAGGTAGATTTCCTTCTCTCCCCCTCCAAAAATATCAGACAATATCGTCTCCCTATTCATTCAGGTAGATATGTAGATAGATAGAGACATAGATGAAAGGATAAAATGAGATAGATATTGATAAAGAGAGAGAAAGATACATAGACAGAAACAGTGGAAAAAATGTTTAAGTATTTCCCTATTCATGTAGAGATATCTGAAAAAATGTCACCAGAAAAAGACTAAAAACGAGAAGTACAATTATAAGTGACGAAAAAGAACATATTGATTAGTAAGATATGAATGAAAACCTGAAATTTAATAGCTGAATAGAAAAAAAAAAAACTAGGACAGACTCTAATAAAAAAAGAAGAAACGTAATTAATTGACAACTAGCGAAAGTTTAATAATGAAAAAACTTAAAATTAATTAGGAAAGGAAAAACGAAAAGACAAATACTTATTGAAAGAAATGAAAAAAAGTGTATTAGATGATTAACAAAGAAATGAAAAAAAAAGACATTCATATAAAAACTATTGTATATTTTTAGACTTTGGAAATAATACAATATACAATATTAAAGAAAAAAGAAAATTATACACATCTAGTGGAAAAAAAGGTCAACAAAAAGAAGAAAATCACATATCAAGAATAAACAAAAGAAAAAAAAGAGCAATAAAGAAAATAAATGATAATCTAATACTCTCATTCCTTTCCTTTCAACTCCTCTTGCTTTCTCTCTTTCTCTTCTTCTCTCCCTTCTTCTTTTCTTCTTTTTTTCCAGCCCCGTTACTTCTTTTCTCCCTTCTTCTTTCTCCAGTTTTTATTTATTTTATCTCTCCTATCTTTCTAATATCTATTTATCTCATTCCCTTCCTTTCAACTCCTCTTGCTTTCTCTCTTTCTCTTCTTCTCTTCCTTCTTCTTTTCTTCTTTCTCCAGTCCTTTACTTCTTCGCTTCCTTCTTCTTTTCTTCTTCTTTCTCCAGTTTTTATTTATTTTATCTCTCCTATCTTTCTTATATCTATTTCTCTCATTCCCTTCCTTTCAACTCCTCTTGCTTTCTCTCTTTCTCTTCTTCTCTTCCTTCTTCTTTTCTTCTTCCTCCAGTCCTTTTACTTCTTCGCTTCCTTCTTCTTTTCTTCTTCTTTCTCCAGTTTTTTTTATTTATTTTATCTCTACTATCTATCTTATATCTATTTCTTTCATTCCCTTCCTTTCAACTCCTCTTGGTTCCTCTTTTTCTCTTCTTCTCTTCCTTCTTTTCTTCTTCCTCCAGTCGTTTTATTTATTCGCTCCCTTTTTCCTCTTCTCTCTCCAGTTTATATTTCTTTTATCTCTCCTATCTTTCTTTTATCTTCTTTTTACACTTCTCTTCAATTTCCGTATCTTCTCGTCACCCCTCCTTATCTTCTTGTCCTCCTACTCCTCTCCTTCTTCATCCAGGTCTTTTATGTCTCCCATCTCTCTATTTTCTTTCATACTTTCTCTTCAAACTACTACTCTATTCCCGTTCATACCAAGGAAATACGAATGAGGAAAAAGAAACCAAACAAAATATAGAAACAAGCTCATTATGGGATTCAAGGAGGTCCACACACGTACTCACAACCAACCTCCGCGCCGCTGTCCTTGTACCCACACGCACGTACCTGTGGGGGAGAGAGAGAGAGGTTTTAATTACAGGTGTTGGGCAAGGCGACTCCCCCGCACGGCCAAGGGCGAAAAATAGTAAAAAATGTGGTTAGTTGTTTGCGGATTGGGAAGTGTAGGAATGTGTTTTTTTGTGTTTGTTTTTGCGATGATAAAGAAATAATATGTTGGTAGTTTGATGTTTAATGTTTGGAAATGTGTGTTTTTTTGTTTGTTTTTACGATGATACTGAAATTGGTTTGTAGTTTGGTTATTAGGATGTTTGGAGATGTGTTTTTTATAATGTTTTTGCGATGATACAGAAAAAGGGTTGTTGTTTGATGATTGGAATGTTTGGAAATGTGTTTGTTATTTTATATTTTGGCGGCGAAAGAAGATAATTAATTTGTAGTTTGGGGATGAGAAAATGTGGAAATGTGTTTGGTTTTGTGTTTTGGCGATAAATAAGACATAAGTTTGTAGTTTGATGATTAGAATATTTGTAAATTGTTTTTTTTGTTTTGTTTTTGCGATGATAAAGAAATAAATAAGTTTGTATTTTGATGATTAGAAAGTGTAGAAATGTGTTTGTTTTCGTATGTTTGTTAATAATGATTGAATGATTGGTTTTGGTGCTGTTTTTTTCTTTTTTCTTTTTTGTTTGTTTTCTTGGTTATTAGAAGGTTTGGGAGTGTGTTTGTTTTTTGTATAATTTGTTTTTATGATTTGTTTTGGTGTTGCTGTTTTTCTTATATTTCGCCTTCGTTTTCTTTTTCTTTTTTGTTTCGTTTCTGTTCCTTTTCTGTTTTATTTTTTATCTTTTTTCCTGTTCTTATTCTTGTTCTAATTCTTGTTTTTCTTCATGTTCCTGTTTTTTATATTCATTTTGCTCTTGTCCTTTTTCTTCTTATTCTTTTTTTTATTCTTGTTCTTGCTCATTTTTCCTCCTCTTATTATTATTGTTATTACTATTATTCTTACTGTTTTTGTTTTTCTTCATGTTCCTGTTTTTCACATTCATTTTGCTCTCGTTCTTGTTTATATTCTCGTTCTTGTTCTTTGTTCTCTTCTCTTATTATTATTGTTATTATTATTGTTATATTATTATCCTCTTGAAACAGGAAGCAGACAAACAAAATGATATAACAAAAAGTTGCTGAATCAGTAATTGGATTCTGCTCATAATATGAAACGCAAACATGCAAATGGAAGGGCCAGAGAGAGAGAGAGAGAGAGAGAGAGAGAGAGAGAGAGAGAGAGAGAGAGAGAGAGAGTTGGGGGACATTGATAGATACGCAGATTGTATTTTGATATTAAAAAACGGGGGAGAGATTGATTGAATGCAACAGCCAGTGAGCGAGCGAGAGAGAGAGAGAGAGAGAGAGAGAGAGAGAGAGAGAGAGAGAGAGAGAGAGAGAGAGAGAGAGAGAGAGAGAGAAATAGGAAAGCAAATACAAGTCTTATATAAACTGATTGATAGAGAAACAGAATATAATAAAATGAAGGGAATTAGTCAAACAGCCAGTCACTCAGCCGGTCAGTCAGTCAGTCATTTAGTCAGTTAGTAAGTCAGTCAGTCAGCCAGTAAGTCAGCCAGTCAGCTAGCCATTCAGTTATCAGTAAGTGGGTCAGTCAGTCAATTAGTTAGTCAGTCAGTCAATCAGTCAGTAAGTCAGTCAGTCAGTAAGTCAGCCAGTCAGTTAGCCATTCAGTAATCAGTAAGTGGGTCATTCAGTCAATCAGTCACCCACAGTCACCTAAACAGTCACCCAGTCATGCAAACAGTCACCCAATCACCCACACAGTTACTCAATCACCCAAACGGTCACCCACTCACCTATACAGTCACCCAGTCATCCTTACAGTCAGCCAAACAGCCAACGAAGCAGACATACAGAAGGGAACCCATTACCAGATCACACTCCCAACCCTGCCGCTGCCCCGTCTACCCTCCAGCCTTCCTGCCCTGAACGCTGCGCTCCCCCGCTCTTCCGCCGCTCCTGCCCCGCTTCCCCCGTCCTCCAGCCGACACTCACACCCTGAACGCTGCTGCTGCCCCGTTCCCCCGCCCACCTTCACACCCCCACCGCGGCCCCCCCCCCCCTCCCCCCCCGTTCTCCTACCCCGACTCCCGCTCATCCCGGATTCAATAACGCGACACTTTATATGAGGTAGAGGAGAGATTCTGAACCATTAACGGTGATAGAGGAAACAGTAGTGCTACAGTTAACGTCAGATATCAGCGAGGAGGAGGAGGAGGAGGAGGAGTGGAGATAGGGAGAAAGCAACAGGAATACAATTGAAGAAGTTTAAAGAGAAGATATGAAAGAAAGGAGAAGTAAAGGAAATGGAGAAAGAAGAAGAGGAGGAGGAGGAGGAGGAGGAGGAGGAGGAGGAGGAGGAGGAGGAGGAGGAGGAGGAGGAGTGGAGATAGGGAGAAAGCAACAGGAATACAATTGAAGAAGTTTAAAGAGAAGATATGAAAGAAAGGAGAAGTAAAGGAAATGGAGAAAGAAGATGAGGAGGAGAAGGAGGAAAAGAGGAAGAGAGGAAGCAAGGAGGATACAAGAATAGAAGAAGAGTTTGAATAGAAGGTAAGAAAGAAAATAAAAAAAGATGGAAGAAATAAAATAAGTGGATAAAGAAGAAGAGAAGGAGTAGGGGAACAGGAAGAGAAAAACGAGAAACAAGAAGATACAGAAATTGAAGAAGAGAAATTTGAAGATGATGTAAGAAAGGAAGGAGAGATGAAAGAAATAAAAACTGGAGAAAAAAGAAGCAGAAGAAAATAAAGAGGGGAAGGAAGAGGAATTGAAATGAAGGGAATGAAAGAAAATAAAGAGGACAGAAAGAGAATAGAATAGAAAGGAAGGTAATAAAGGAGGAAGAAGAGGAAGATAATGGAGGAAGAGGAAGAGGAAGAGGTGCTGGTGGTGCTGGCGTGTTGCAATTGTTAGAGAGAGAGAGAGAGAGAGAGAGAGAGAGAGAGAGAGAGAGAGAGACGACCAGACAGACACAGACAGACAGACAGACAGACAGACAGACAGACAGACGTAAAATTACTGTTACACCATTTAGCGAGGAAAGAGGAAGAGGAAGAGGAGGCAAGGGAGAAGAGGAAGTGTAGGGGAAGAGAGGGAAAGGGAAGAGAATGAGGGAGAAGGGAGAGAAAGGAAGGAAAATGGGAGAAAGGAAGGAAAAAGACATAGGAAAAAGGGAGAAAGTTGAACCAGGGAAGGAGGAAGAGGAAAGGAAGGGGAGGGTAGAACAAGGGAAGGAAGAAGGAAGGAAGGAATGAGAAGAGAAAAGGAAGGAAAAGAGGAAGAAATAGAGGGAATAGGAAGAAAGTAACAGACAGGAAAGTGACGTGTGTGTGTGTGTGTGTGTGTGTGTGTGTGTGTGTGTGTGTGTGTGTGTGTGTGTGTGTGTGTGTTCGCTTCCCGAGTCATCTCATTTCCACCCTCTTGAGAAAATTAAAATTCTCAATGTTTTTAATTACTTTCCTTTCCTTTCCCACCTTTCCAAAATTTTTACCTCGAAGTCAGACACGAAAATGAGGGAAAAAAAGAAAAGAAAAATACATAATAGAAAGAGTGAGAAAGAAAGAAAATACAAAGTGAAAGAAAATAATATAAATGACTCGCTTTTAATCTTTGTGTCTGGAAAAATGAACTTGAGATGAAAAGAAAGAAAAAAGGGAAAAGAATAAATTATAGAAGCGAGGATAAAAGGAAGAGGAAAAAAAGCAGTAAAGAAGCGATGCCATGAAAGAAGAAAAGAATTAAGGAAAATATATATGGTTGGAAAAGGAAAGGAAAAGGAAAAACATAAATTATAGAAGCAAGGATTGAAGGAGGAGGGAAAATAAAACAGTGAAAAACGACGCAGTGAAGGAAAAGAGGAATAAGGAAAATATATAAGATACAAAGATTCAAGAAAGGAAGGAAAATATGCTAGAAAATAATGACTGAGAGGAAAAGGAAAAAAAGGAAAATAAAGTTGTAGGAAATAATGTTGAATGTAATATCCTGTTCCTATTTTTTCCTCTCTTGTATAAGGATATCCTCTTCCTCCTCCTCTTCCTCCTCCTCTTCCTCTTTCTCTTCCTGCTCATCTTCTTTCTCTTATTGTTTTTTTTATTTCAATGTTTTTCTTTTGTTCATATTTGTATTTGTTTTTATTGTTTTTATTTTTGTTCCTGTTTATCATCATTCTCTTCTTTTCTTTTATCTTCTCTTTCTCTTCTCTCGTCTCCTCTTCTTTCCTCTCTTTTCTTATCTTTTTCGTATTTTCTCATCTCTCTTCTTTCCTCTCCTCCTCTTTTTTCCTTTACCCTCTTCTTTTTTCTTTTCCTTTCCTCTCTTCTCTCTTCTTCTCTCCTCTTTCCTCTCCTCTTCTCTTTTTCCCTTTCCTCTCTTCTCTCTTTTCCTTTCCTCTCCTATTCACTCTTCTTCTCTCTTTATCTTTTTCCTATCTTCTATTCTCGTCTTTTTCCTTTTATCTTCTCTTTCTCTTCGCTTTTTCCTCTCTCGTCTCCTCTTCTTTCTTATCTTTTTCGTATCTTCTCATATCTCTTCTTTCCTCTCCTCTTTATTTCCTTTCCTATCCTCTTTTCCTTTCCTCCCCTTTCCTCTCTCCTTATTTTTCCCTCTTCTCTTCTCTTCCCTTTTATCCAGTCTCCCCTGTCTCCTCTCGTAAACCACCTCCAGTCTTAATCTAATTTTCTCTCTAATCTTCTCTCCTATCCCTCCTTATTACTCTCCCCGCTTTCCTGGGCTACATTTTCTCTTCTTTTCTTCCTTTCTCACATAATTTCCTCTTCTTTTCCTCTCCTTAATTCTCCTCCTCTTTTTCCATCTTTTTGTAGCCTTTCCTCTCTCTCTTTTTGTTTCATTTTCAGTCTTTCTTTTCTTTTTTCTCTTCTTCTTTATTAATATATCTTCTACCTCCCTTTTTCTCTCTTTTTCCAGCTCTTCTTTTTTATTTATATTATCTTCTAAGTCTTTTTCTCTCATAACATCTTTCATTCTCTTCTATCTTCCCTTCACTCTCTCTTTGTCTCTCTCCTCTTTTTCTCTCTTTCCCCTCCTTCTCTTCTCATCCTTAATCACCTCCTTTCTCTTTCATCAGTTTCTCCTCCTCCTCCTCCTCCTCTTCTTTCTCTCCTTACGTTTCATCTTCCCTTTTATATCGTATCAACTTTACCTCTCTCTCTCTCTCTCTCTGTCTCCTTCATCCCTTCCTCTTTCTTTTCTTCTTAGACTCCTCTCATTCTAAACCGCCTCCTCTCTGAATTTTGTCATCCTCCTCTTTCATCCCTTCCTCCTCCTCCTCCTCTTCCTCCTCTTCCTCGCTCATGTAAATTTATAATATTCTGGAATCATTATCGTTTACGCCTTAGATAATTTTCCTGGCGTTGTTATATTTATCGGCCAGCAGTGATTTTTAGCGTTCACGGCCGAGGGGAAACTAAACTAAAACGGCGCGCTCGGAAGAGGAAAAATTTGGGAAGTGGGATAAAATTGCACGAAAAGAAAGGAAGGAAAGTTGAGGTTGTGTTTAAAGATGCTGGGGAAGATGATTTTGAAGGTCGGATAAACAGAAAGAAGGTTTAATAGCGTAGAGGGGAGAGATTGAAGGACAGAGTTACATGAAAAGAGGTGGATAGTGAAATGAATAGTGAAGAATACTGGAAAAAGATATATATAGAAAATTGACACAAAACAGGGAGAAAAGGTGAACATTGAAGGAGGAAATAACATGAATAGAGGTGAATAGAGAAGTTGTAGTAAAGAGAATAGATATTGAAAAGTGTCCGATAGATGAGGAATTGGAATGAAATAGAAAAATACGCGAAAAATTGGGAAAAAAGGATAAATTTGCTTGTCTGGAGATAGATACAAATGGAAGCTTATACAATTGTACGAAGAAAATAAAAAAAGAATGTTTATGCACAGAATAATATATAAATGAAGGCTGAACGGACTGATTGTAATTGCCTTGAAATTATTAAAAGGGAGGGTTATAAAAATGAAAGGATAAGAAATAGAGAAAAAAATGCTTAATGAGGTTAAAGACTTTTGGAAGGCGATGAAGGTTACAATTAAGGTGAAAATTGCATGTCAGGAATAAGAAAAATAATGAAAATAAATTGCTTGTTAAAATAAAATAAAAAATGAGAGTGCAAATAAAGCGTTCTAAAAATAATTGGAAGAAAGAGCGTAACTATAAATATGAAATTGTGACAGTGAAGATTAAATGAACAGAAGTGAATAGTGAAGTGAATAGTGAAGAAGAGGGTTAAAAAGGAACATACCAGAAAAGGGTTAAAGGTGGACAAAAATGATGAAAGGTAAAGAGTTTGATAAAGATGATAAACAGATGTGGATATTGGGTTAAAGTAAAGATGAAAAAAGGCTTTGAGAGGTAAATTTAAACATGAGAAAAGACGTACAGCAGCAAATTTGTGGAAGACACGTAAAAAATGATGGATAGCAAAAATCACACTGAAGAAGAGAAAGAACATGGAAAAAGTTTGAGAAGATAAATGCGGAAAATAAGTTACAATGTCAAGGAAGGGGAAGCTGAGAGCCTTAACAAGAAATAATGAAAGGACAACAGAAACAAGAGTTGGGTTACAAAAGTTGAATAAGAGGAAAAAAAAGCAAAAAACAAAAGAAGAGATGGATAGAGGAAATAAACTGTAACGTCAAGGAAGTGGAAAGTTAAGTTAATAAATAATGAAAGAAAACCAATAATAGGCGATAGTTTATAAGTTTGAAAAGGACAAAAAATATAACAAATAAAAAGACGAGATGAATATAGGAAATAGATTGTCACGTCCAGGAAGAGGAAGAGGAATTTAGACCAGAATGAAATAAAATAACACAAGATTTAAAATGTTTATAGCAAGAAAACAGGAAAATATATAAACAAAGAAAAAAAGACGAAATTTATATGAGAAACGACAAAATTGAACACTGAAATTCACCAAAAACGACAAAACTGAACACTAAAATTCACCAAAAACGACAAAATTGAACACTAAAATTCACCAAAAACGACAAAATTGAACACTAAAATTCACCAAAAACGACAAAATTGAACACTAAAATTCACTAAAAACACCAAAATTGAACACTAAATTTCACCCAAAACGACAAAATTGAACACTAAAATTCACTAAAAACACCAAAATTGAACACTAAAATTCACCCAAAACGGCAAAATTGAACACTAAAATTCACCCAAAACGACAAAATTGAACACTAAAATTCACCCAAAACGACAAAATTGAACACTAAAATTCACCCAAAACGACAAAATTGAACACTAAAATTCACCAAAAACGACAAAATTGAACACTAAAATTCACCAAAAACGACAAAATTGAACACTAAAATTCACCAAAAACGACAAAATTGAACACTAAAATTCACCAAAAACGACAAAATTGAACACTAAAATTCACCAAAAACGACAAAATTGAACACTAAAATTCACCTAAAACGACAAAACTGAACACTAAAAATCACCCAAAACGACAAAATTGAACACTAAAATTCACCCAAAACGACAAAATTGAACACTAAAATTCATAAAAAACGACAAAATTGAACACTAAAATTCACCCAAAACGACAAAATTGAACACTAAAATTCACCCAAAACGACAAAATTGAACACTAAAATTCACCCAAAACGACAAAATTGAACACTAAAATTCACCCAAAACGACAAAACTGAACACTAAAATTCACCAAAAACGACAAAATTGAACACTGAAATTCACAAAAAACGACAAAATTGAACACTAAAATTCACCCAAAACGACAAAATGGAACACTAAAATTCACCAAAAACGACAAAACTGAACACTAAAATTCACAAAAAACGACAAAATGGAACACTAAAATTCATCCAAAACGACAAAACTGAACACTAAAATTCACAAAAAACGACAAAATTGAACACTGAAATTCACCAAAAAAACGACAAAATTGAACACTCAAAATCACCAAAAACGACAAAATTGAACACTGAAATTCACCAAAAACGACAAAACTGAACACTAAAATTTACCCAAAACGACAAAATTCTACAAAACGCACCAACGAAGGGCAGCGGTCGCGTGCTCACCTCCGTGTATTAATAAAAGAATAATTTCCAGCCACGTGTCTGTTAAACGCGATAAAAGAAATACCGCCGTTGTTTTTATTTTATTTATTATTGCATTCTCTCTCACGGCCTCGAATTTTTATGCATTTTTCGTCGGTTTGTTTATATCGTGCGAGTGAAATTTTGTGTTTATTCAGTTTTATGTTGTTTATTTATTTATGTTTTATTTTGTTGTTATTTCTTTCAAGTTTTACTGGAAATATTTCTTCCTATATTTTCTGTTTTTCATTTTGTTATATTTTCCAGCTTTATTTTTTTTTCGTTATTAGTCTTAACATTATCATCGTTTTTGTCTATTTTTCCTTTGTTTTGGTTGATGCATTTCTCTATTTTTATCATCATTTACTTCTTCGTTTATTCTTATACTCATTCATTATTTATTTTATACTCATTACATATCTTCAGTAACTGTCTTTTTTTCCTACTTATATATATTTTTTTGACGAACGAGGAAGAAGAAAAAGAATGCAAAATAAGGAATAGAAAATGCGAATGGAAAAATGATGAGAGAGAGAGAGAGAGAGAGAGAGAGAGAGAGAGAGAGAGAGAGAGAGTTATAGTCCTCGTTTTCCTCTTTTCCTCAACATATTTGTCCTCTCTCTCTCTCAAACGTATTTAAACTACTCACTGCGACAAACCTCCTCCTATAAATTTTCTCTCCTCCTCCTCCTCCTCCTCCTCCTCCTCTTCGCTGTGTTTATGAAGACTTACACTTTTCGTCTTCTTCAGTGAGACAAAAATGAACTAGACTTTTTTTTTTATAAGCTCTTAATTTCTTCATCTATTTTTGCTTCTATGATATTTTTTACGTTTTTTTAAGTTTTATTTATTTTATTTATTTATTTGGTTAGTTTTTTTTTTGTGTGTGTGTTTATCTCGTCAAAAGTTGTTCATCTATATTTACTTTTTTTTTCTTTTATTTATTTCAGTTCAGGAAAGTCATAATTTACTTCTGATGTGTATTTTTTTCAACATTTTTTACTTTTCTTGTTTTTTATTTATTTATTTATTTTTTTTTATTTCATGTATTTTTCTCCTTTCTTTTCTTCTTGTCTGCCTTAGTTGCTCTTTTTCCCTCCTCCATTTTCTTCCCCTTTTTCCTCTTCCTCCTCCTACATATTTTTCGTCCCTATTTTCTTCTTTTTCCCTTTCCTCATATTTTCCTTCTGCCAAACCTTCTCCTCCTCTTCCTTTTCCTCCTCCTCTTCCTCCTCTTTTTCCTCCTCCTCCTCCTCCTCTTCTTCTTTTTCTGCTGGTGCTCCATTCCTCCTCCTCCTCTTCTGTTGGTGCTCTCCTCTTCCTCCTCCTCCTCCTCCTCCTCCTTTGATTTCTTCGTCCCCAAAACTTAAATAAAAAATAAGCCAATTAGGGGACATGAGCAACCCCTCTCTCTCTCTCTCTCTCTCTCTCTCTCTCTCTCTCTCTCTCTCTCTCTCAATTTTCCTTCTTGTGTTTTTTCCTCTTCCTTTCCTCCTCCTCCTGCTCTTTTGTTTTCCTCCTTTCCTCCCTCGTTTTCCTCCTTTCCTTCGTATTTGTTTTCTCCTCCATGTTTTTCTTCCCTTCCTTCTTCCTTTATTATTTTTTCTTTCCTCTTATCTCTTTTTTTTTTTACATTTTTCTTTCTTATTCAATTATTCTTCCTCTTCCCTCCTTCCCTTTCTTTCGTCCTTTTCTTTTTGCTTTACTTTCTCTAATTATTTTCATGTATTTTTTTTTCTTTTGTATTTCTTTTGCAGCGTTTTTTGATTTATTATTTATATTTTGTTTTATTAGTGTTTGTGGTTAGGTAATTACACACACACACGCACACACACACACACACACACACACACACACACACACACACACACACACACACATCCCCTCCTTCTCCTTTACACTAACACACGCCCACACACACTCCCATCCCCTTTCACACACACACACTCACACACACACACACACTTACACGTCCCACTCGTCTACCCAAACATAATATTTCCTCTCTCTCTCTCTCTCTCTCTCTCTCTCTCTCTCTCTCTCGCTCCACCATGTTTTCCTTCCTTCCCTCCCTCTATCCTTCTCTTCCTTTCCATCAGATTACCTCCTCCTCCTCCTCCTCCAACTCTTCCTCCTCCTCCTCCTCTCTCTCTCTCTCTCTCTCTCTCTCTCTCGCACTCTCAAGCAGTGTTTTGTATATTTCCTGTTAAGATGTGTCCTCCATAAAACACTGGAGAGAAAAAAGGGGCGGAGAGAGAGAGAGAGAGAGAGAGGCTACAAGAAATATGATGGGGAAGCCGCTCACGTCAACTTCAAGACAGGTATTGGACAGGTAGAGAAGCGTAGTAGTAGTAGTAGTAGTAGTAGTAGTAGTAGTAGTAGTAGTAGTAGTAGTAGTAGTAACAGTAGTAGTAGCAAAAATAATGACAACAAATATAGAAAAAACAAGAATAGCAGAGAGAGAGAGAGAGAGAGAGAGAGAGAGAGAGAGAGAGAGAGAGAGATGAAAGAAGGTCGCCTCACTTCCTGACTTAGCTCCTTTGCGAATAAAAATTACAAAATGAAGGAGCTGCCCCTTCAAAGACGCGGATCATGCAGAAAACGGGATGAGAACCTTGAGGCTGAACACACTTAACGTTCTAGATTCCTCTTCCTCCTCCTCCTCCTCTTCCTCCTCCTTATCTTTTTTGTACTTATTTTTCTGTTAATTTTCTTCTCTTTAATCCTATCTCCTCCTCCTCCTCCTTCTCCTCCTTCTCTTCCTCCTCCTCTTATACTTTCTCCTCTTTCCTCCTCCTCCTCTCCTTGTTTCCGTCGTTCTCTTCCTCTTCCTCTTTCTTC
>NC_066562.1:6700397-6732897 GCF_024679095.1 Eriocheir sinensis
GAGAGAGAGCTCATTTGTTCACCATTATTCAAACTTTTTAAACTTTCGGGGCGTTAAAATTAGTTGCTCTTGAAAATAAAAACCACAAAAAAAGTAACCGGGTGTAAAAAAAAAATAGTAAAATAAATGAAGATATATATTTCGCAACAATAAAAAAAGAAAATAAAGACGAAGATTAATTAATGTGAGTTTAGGTTTTGTTGAGAGAATGCGATAAACAAATGCAAATAATTAGAAAATAAAATAAATAAAGAGATGTAGATAAAGATAGAGAAAGATAAAGAAAATGGATGAGAAGGAAGGGAGAAGGATGAAGATGGAACACGTAAGAGAAATGGCGAGAAAATAATGGAGGATGAAGATTGGAATAAAGAAGAGAAAGAGGAAGAAGAAGAAGAAGAAAAGGAAGAAGAAGAAGATGATGATAATGATGATGATGGAGAAAAAGAGATGATGAGAAAAGACCAACGTTAAAAATAATAACAATAAAAATAACGAAGAAACGAATAATAAAAAAAAACAAGAAAACAAGAACAAAAAACAAAAACAAAAAGAAAATTATGCAGCTCAAGAATAATATAAAAAAAAATGGAGGAAGAGAAAAAATACCAAGAAAACAGAAACGAAGTAAAACAAGACGAAAAAAAAAAGATGAACCGAGGAGGCAAAGTTAGAGAAGAAGATGGAGGAGGAGGAGGAGGAAGAGGAGGAGGAGGGGGAAGAGGAGGAGGAGGAGGAGGAGGAGAAATGAAAAAGTTGAGAGGCATTAGGAAGAGGCAACAGGAAGCAAACTAGGAATTCTTTAAGAGAGGAGGAGGAGGAGGAGGAGGAAGAAGAAGGGGAAGAGGAGGAAGAGGAGGAGGAGGAGAGGAGGAAAACCAACAAGAAGTACAGGGCAAGATGAAGCAAAAAAATAAAGAAAAGAAAAACAAGAGTAGAAGATAATTAGTAAGATAATCAAGACAGATGAAAATGGGGTCTTAAAACTTTGTACTGGAGAAGGGGGAGGAGGAGGAGGAGGAGGAAGAAAAAAGAGAATATAAGAAAGAACCCGAATTAACACTTCTACTAAAACAAAAAAAGGAAGAAAGAAGGAAAAAGAAAGAAAGGAAGTAAAAGAAAGAAGGAAAGAAAGTAATAAGAAAAGTGAAATTGATAAAGAAGAAGAAAAGGAGAGAAAAATAAATAAAAATACAGTAAGAAAGAGACCAAGAGAGAGAGAGAGAGAGAGAGAGAGAGAGAGAAAATAAATCACCAAATAAACATAAAAAAGCTAAATGGAAAGAGAAACAGAGAAAGATTGACAAAGAATTAATTAAAGAAGTAAAATGATGAAAAGGGAATGAAGGATTTGATGATAACGAAGAGGAGAAGGATAAGACGAGATTAACAGTTTCTTAAGTGGAGGAGGAGGAGGAGGGAGGAGGAGTAGGAGGAGGAGGAGGAGGAGGAGGAGGAGGAGGAGGAGGAGGAGGAGCGGAAGACGAATAAGAAAGGAAATGGATTGTGCGAGAGAGAGAGAGAGAGAAAATCTCATTGAACTGATCTCGTAAGTGAGTGAGACAGTTGAAGATCCGAGAGAGAGAGAGAGAGAAGAAACGCTCTCAGTAATGGAAATTCGCACTAAACCGTTTCTTCTTCTCTTTTCTTCTCCTTTGGCAAATCATTCACACATGCGGGACTCTTAATGGTAAGCAGACAGACAGACAGACAGACAGACAGGTAGACAGGTAGACAGGTAAGCAGACAGACAGACAGACAGACAGACAGACAGGTAAGCAGACAGGTAATACGTACTCTCTTTTCTTATTTATATCTTAGCTTTACCTGCGATTTTTATTTTTATTTATTTTTACTACTAATTTTATTCATATCTTTCTTTTATTTTCATTTGTTTTCTTTTGTTACACTTTCCTCTACCTTGTTTTCATTATTTTCTTGTTTATTTTTTACTTAGTTTTCTTTTCTTTATGTCTATTATTTTTTTCTTTTTTTTCTTTCATTCAGTTTCGTTTATCTCATTATTTCACTTTTGTCAATTATTTTTTTCCTTTTTTTCGATTTTCCTTCTTTCTTCCGTTCGTCCATTCACTATTTTCCTGTCTTCATTTTTACCATTAGCTATTTTTCCTATTTTTCCTTTATTTCATCCACTTGTTTCTTCTTTTTTGCCTTTTCTGTCCTTTCTTTTCCCTATTCTTCCACCTCCTTCAATTATTCATTCATCCCTCCATTATCTTTCTATTTTGATGGACTCCTCTTTCTTTCACATATTCTTTCATTCCTTCACCTCCTTCAATTATTCATCCTTCCAAATTATCTTTCTTTTTGTGGCATCTTCTTTCTTTCACTTATTCTCTCATTCCTTCATCTCCTTCAATTACTCATTCATTCATCCATTATCTTTCTCTTTTCATGGCCTCCTCTTTCTTTCACTTATTCTTTCATTCCTTCATCTCCTTCAATTACTCATTCATACCCCCATTATCTCTCTTCTTATGGCCTCCTCTTTCTTTCACTTATTCTTTCATTCTTTCACTTTCTTCAATTACTCATTCATACCCCCATTATCTCTCTCTTCTTTATGGGTTCCCGCCTAATCACCTGGCCAATTAGAGGTAAGTGGCCGAGCAGGTAGGTTGCAGTTTAGGGAGATTGGTTACTCAGCACGCTCTCTTTCCCTTATCGCCTAATTCATCCCTTTCCCGGCCTTTCCCTCCTCGCCACCTGTAATTTTCGCCTCGCATGTATATTATTTAAAGGTATGGACGTAGGTAGGTGCTGGGAGGTGAGATGTAAGTGGGTTGTGTTGTTATTTTCAGTATATTTTCATTCATTTTTTTCCTTGGTTTATTTTTTTTTATCTGTACCTGTTTTTCCCATTTTTAAAGTACATATTCAGTGGTGTTGTTCTTCCTATTTTTGCAGTCATCTATTTCATTATCAATTTTCTTTTTTCATTTTCATTTTTATCACAATTACTATTTTTTTTCCTTTTTTTCTATTTTTCCAGATTTTTTTTTGTTTTGCTTATTAATGTTTTTTTTTTCTCTTTCGTTTATTGTTTTCCCGTTTTTCATTATGTGTTCAGTGCTTCTGTTTCCCTTTTTCTTTCACTTATGTATTTTTAGTTCGTTCTGTTTATTGCACTCCTTTATTCTCCTCTATTTTCCTTTTTTTTTTCGACCAAGTGTTCAGCTCTTTTACTTATCATATCCCTTTGTTTCTCGCGAGCATTGTTCTGTCTCCCTTTTTCCCCCGTGAGCTGCCTCCTGTAGTGTAAAGAATGAGCCTAACAACGTCGAATTCAGGTCAGGGTTCCTAAGACGGACTCCCTCCCTCATCTTGTAGGACGGCTCGATGAGGGCGGTGGAGGTCTTGTGAATGGGAAGGACGCTCGGTCGTTTGTCACCCATAGAAGAGATGAGTTGAGTTACCCCTGAAAAATCTGGTCCCGCTTTCTAGTTTCCTTCTGTTCCCTATGCATTCTCTCCTATCCATTGCTTTTTCTTTCATCTTTTTTCATCTTACTATTTTCTTTAAGTTATTGAAGGGATTGAGTACCTTTGAAATTTGTATCTTCTGCCATTCGGTGTTTAATTACGTATTCTGTGTATCATATCCCCTCTTCTATTAGTTTATATTCTTCTCTCTCTCTCTCTCTCTCTCTCTCTCTCTCTCTCTTCTTTCCATTCCCTATTTATCCTTCCTTTAATCTTCCAGTCTTCCGGTTCCTCAATCCATCCTTTTCTATCCCCATTCCTCTTATTATTCTTTCTCCTCTTTTTCATCCTCCTCTTTCTTCTTTTCTTTTCCATATTTTCTTGCGTATCTTCCATCCCTTCAGTCTTTCAATCTTCCAGTCTTCCTGTTCCTCAATCTATTTTTTTCTATCCCCATCTTCTTATTCTTTCCTGCCTTATCTTCTTCTTCCTCCTCTTCCTTCTTTCCTTTCCTTTATTTTGTCTTCTTTTCTTCCAGTCCTTCTGTTTTTATTCAATTCTTTTCCTTTTATTCCTTATTTCATCCTCTCCTTTCCTTCGTTCCTTTACTTCTTTTCTCCTTTATTCTCCTTTCTATCTTCCCTTCTTCCTTTCTTTATTCTGTCTTATTTTATTCCTGCAATTTACTTTATTATTGTCTATTATGTTTTATTCCTTTCATTTATTCATTATTATCTCCTCCGTTTTTCCTTCCATCTCTTCATCCCCTCCTTTCTTATCTACTTCATCCACTCCTTCCTTCCCTTCTTTTCTCCTTCCCTTCCTTCCTTTCCTTTTCTTATCTACTTCGTCCACTCCTTCCTTCCCTTCTTTTCTCCTTCCCTTCCTTCCCTTCCTTCCTTATCTACTTCATCCACTCCTTCCTTCCCTTCTTTTCTCCTTCCCTTCCTTCCCTTCCTTCCTTATCTACTTCATCCACTCCTTCCTTCCCTTCTTTTTCCTTCCCTTCCTTCCTTTCCTTCCCTTCTTCCTTCTAATGCTGTGAGATGAAAGGTTATCCTCTTTAATTTATCCTATCAGAGAGAGAGAGAGAGAGAGAGAGAGAGAGAGAGAGAGATCACAGTTGTCAGCTCAGGGTTCATTCCACCTGAGTCTCGCTTCGGAAGTTGTTCGAGACTTTATGAAGCTTTTTCGAACTCCTTCTCCTTGTTGTTGTTGTTGTTGTTGTTGTTGTTGGCCCTGCTGGCGCTTTGGCCCTGGGAGCGTTTTTTTTTTGTGTGTGTACCCCGGTTCGAATCTCCCTCTTATTTTTTTTCTTGTTTTTTGGATTTTTTTTTTTTGTTTGTTTTTGTTTTGTTGTTATTGTTTTTGCTATTGAAGGATGTGTTATTGTTGTTGTTATCTTTTTCTTTTTCTCTTATTGTTCTTTTTTCTTTTTCTTTTTCTTTATCTTCTTATTTTCTTTTTTCTTTTTTCTTTTTCTTTTTCTTTATCTTCTTCTTTGTCTTCATTTTCTTCTTCTTATTATTATTATTATTTTGTTTTTGTTTTCATTATCAACTTCATTATCTACTTCTATTTTACTTCTTATTTTACTCTTTTCTTCTTATTATTCTCTTTTCTTCCTAGTCTCCTTCTTTTCCTTTCTTTTCATTTTCTTCTCTTTCTTCTTTTCTTCCTTTTCCTCTGTTCCTGTTTTTGTTTTCTTCTTCTTTTCTTCTTGTTTTCTTCTTCCTCTTCCTCCTTCTCCTGTCACGCCCTTTATTGCATTCCTTCCTCTCTTGTCTTCCTCCTCTTCCTCTTTCCAATCTTTCCCTTCCTCTCTTTGCTTTCCTCCTATTATTCCTCCTCCTCCTCCTCCTGCTCCTCCTTTGTTTCTCCTTCGCCTGTTCCTTATTATCTTCTCTTCCTGCCTTCTCCTTATTCCTATCTTCTTCCCTCTTTTATTATCATTCTTCCTTTCCTTTCGTGTTTCTTCCCTTCTTCCCTTCTCTCATTTTCTCTTTTTTTTCGTAATATTCTTTCTCCTCTATGCACTTCTTTTGGCTATCATTCGCATCATTATTTCTCTTTTTATTATTATTTGCTTATTTTCTCTTTATTTCCTTCTTCCTTTTTCTTTTTTCTTCTTATTCATTTTTGCTATTATCCAATTATTCTTTCTTTTTTCTTTATTTTCATTTTTTTGTAGTTTTTTTCACCGTTTGTCTCATTTTCATTTTTCATTTTCATTTCACTTATTTTTTGTCTTCTCTTTTTTTCATTCTATTCTATTTTTCCTTTTTCTTCCTTTTCTTCGTCTATGTTTAAATATTGCTTTCTCTGTGTGTTATATCTGTTCTCTCTCTCTCTCTCTCTCTCTCTCTCTCTCTCTCTCTCTCTCTCTCCTTGACATCATTATCTCAACTTTTACCGAAAGAGATAAACTTCACGACACAAACTTAGTAATAAACCTTGTGTGTGTGTGTGTGTGTGTGTGTGTGTGTGTGTGTGTGTGTGTGTGTGTGTGTGTGTGTGTGTGTGTGTGTGTCTGTGTGTGTGTGTGTGTCTGTGTGTGTGTGTGTGTGTGTGTGTGTGTGTGTGTGTGTGTGTGTGTGTGTGTGTGTGTGTGTGTGTGTGTGTGCCTCTGTGTGTGTGTGTGTGTGTGTGTGTGTGAGAGAGAGAGAGAGATGAATGCAACACTAGAATTACCTTTCTCTCTCTCTCTCTGTTTGCTTACTTCCGTGTGTTTCTCCTACCATCATTTACCTCCCTCCTCCTCCTCCTCCTCCTCCTCCTCCTCCTCCTCCTCCTTCCTCTCTCCCATATATTTCTCTCCTCCCTCTCTCCCTGCCTCTCTCCTTTCTCTTTCGTCTGTATTTATCTCTCCTCCTCTTCCTCCTTTTCTTCCTCCTCTTCCTCTTCCTCCTTTCTCTTATATACGAACCATATTTTTGTTATTTTTCTCGTCCCTCTGTGTGTGTGTGTGTGTGTGTGTGTGTGTGTGTGTGTGTGTGTGTGTGTTGTGTGTGTCCTCTCAGGCTTAATGTGTTTTTTATGTAATGGTGTAAATAATTTATACACACACACACACACACACACACACACACACACACGTTTCCCAATATTCCTTTTTTCTTGTATTCTCTGAGGCATTAAAGTTAAATTCTCTAATGAGCTTAAAATGTAAATGTCAGATGCCGAAGTTAGTTTTGCAATGGTGAAAGACTTATTGGTGTGCGAGGAGGAGGAATTAATAAAAGATAAGAGTGAGGAGAGAACGACAGAGACAGGGATAAGATAGAGAAAGGGAGAAAGAAAGTAGGAAATAAAGAGAGAAAGAAGAGAAACAAACGGTGAGATAAATAAGTAAAAGAGAAGGAGGGAGATAGAGACCTAAGTAAGACAAAGAAAGGGAAAGAAAGCAAAGAAAAGTAAATAAAGAAAGTAAAAAAGACTCAAACACAAAAAAAAGTAAGAGAAAAAAGTAAGAGAGAGAGAGAGAGAAGAAACAGAGAAGGAGAGAGATACAGAAGAGAGAAAAATATAATAAAGAGAAAAAAAGGAAGAGAAAACGCGAAAAATCAAACAGCAAAACAGTGAGAGAAGCCAAAATAAAGAGGTGAAAGAGTCAGCCGACCCACTGACTTCTTGCATAATAAATTGGGACAGGCCGATCAAGAGTTTGCCTGTGTGCTTGCTCCTTTGCCGGCCCTTGAGATCTCGGCGAAAGGGCAAGAGGAGGAGGAGGAGGAGGAGGAGGAGGAGGAGGAGGAGGAGGAGGAGGGGAGTGATTAATATGGTTCTAGGAATAGCTTAGGGTTTCTTCTTTTTCTCTCTTTCTCCCTCCTCTCTCTCTCTCTCTCTCTCTCTCTCTCTCTCTCTCTCTCTCTCTCTCTCTCTCTCTCTCTCTCTCTCTCTCTCTCTCTCTCTCTCTCTCTCTCTCTCTCTCTCTCTCTCTCTCTCTCTCTCTCTCTCTCTCTTCTTTCTTTCTTCCCCTCCTTCCCTTTTTCGTCTTATTTCTTCCTATTTCTCTCTTTCTCTCTTTTTTTTTTTATCCCTTATCTCTTTGCCTCTCTCTCCCCTCGCTTTCCTTCCTTCCTTCCTTCCTTCCTTCCTTCTTTCTTTCTCTCTCCCCTCTTTTCAGTTTTCTTTCTTTGTTTAATTTTCTTTCTCGCTTTCCCTCCTTCCTCCTCCTCCTTCCTTCCCTCCCTCCCTCCCTTCCTTCCTTCTCTCCATATTCTTTTCTTTCGTTATCGCTTCTGTATTTCTTGTTTTCTTCCTCTCCTTTTTCCTTTTTATTCCGTTATTCCATTTTCTTTATTTGCATACTTTCTTCCTTTCTTCCTTTATTTATATTTCTTGTTTCCTTTCTTATTCCTCTTTTTATCCTCCTTTTTGTTTCTTTTTTTCCTTTTCTTTATTTTTTTTTACTTTTTATGTTGTTTTAGTTTTTTTTTTCATTTCAATTTCTTCCTCTATTTCCTTTCTTTTTCTTTCTCTCTTCTTTTATTCTATTTTGCTTTCTTTTTTTTTACTTTTCTTCTTTTCTTCATCTTCTTAATTTCTTCCTTTCCACTTACTCCTCCGCTTTCTTCTTTTCCTCCTCCTCCTTCTCCCTTTCCTCCTCTCTATCTCTCTTCCTCTTTCGTCTTCTCTTCCTCCCTTCTTCCTCTCCTCGCCTCATTTCTCTCCTTTCCTATTTTTATCTCTCCAATTTATCTCTCCATCAGTTTGTGTTCCCTCCTCCCTCCTTCATCCGTCTCTATCATCCATCTCCCTTTCGTTATCATATTCTCTCTCTCTGTCTCCTTTTTTCTCTTCCTCTTTCTCTGTCGTGTTTTTTTCATTTTTTCATTATTTGTTCTTTTTCCTTCTTTTTTTTTGGTTTTATTTATATTTTGTTTTAGTGTTTTTTTCCTCTCTATTTCTTCATTTATTTTCTTTACCTTTATTTTCTTCCTTTTTTATTCTATTTTGTTTTCTTTTTTTAACTTTTCTTGTTTTTCATCTTCCTAATTTCTTCTTTTCCTCTTCCTTTCTTCGTGTTTATTTCCGTTTTCCCTTCCTTTTCCATTCTCTATCTTTCTTTCCTTCCCTCTTATCTCCATTCTCTCTTACTCTCTCTTCTCTCGTTCCCTCCATTTCTTTCCTTCTCTCCTTTCTTATTTATCTCCTCCCACTTCCCTCCTCTCATTCTCTCCAATTTCCTATCCTCTATCTTTCCCTCCCTCCTTCCTTCCTTCCTTCCTTCCTTCCTTCCTTCCCTCCCTCCTTCCTTCCTTTCTTCTCCTCCTCCTCCATCTATCTATCCCTCAACCCTACCCATCATCCATCTTCCCTCCCTCCCTCCCTCCTTCTCTCCCTCCCTTTCCATCCCTCCCTCCCTCCTTCCTCCGAACAGACTGTCATCAACGTAATAATGCGATCCAATATTTGTCCTGTGGTGAGAGAGAGAGAGAGAGAGAGAGAGAGAGAGAGAGAGAGAGAGAGAGAGAGAGAGAGATTAATTATTTCACTTGTTCTTTGTTTTTTCATCTCTAAGACTGACTGACTGACTGACTGACTGACTGACCGACCAAATGACTGACTAACTGACTGACTGAATAAATGAATTACTGAATGAATTAGTGAATGAAGAATAACTTTAAGAGGATCTGATAGACTGAATGATTGACTGAATGACTGACTAACTGACTGACTAAATGAATTACTGAATGAATTAGTGAATGAAGAATAACTTTAAGAGGAACCAATAGACTGACTGACTGACTGACTGACTGACTGACTTCATCTCCTATGCACTAATGAGATTCAGAACTGAGGACTGACAGACGCTGAGAGAAAGTCCCTCAATCACATCAATTCGAGGTCAAAGCGAGGAGGCCTTACCAAAGATGAGGTCAAGTCCTTCAATCTCCTTTGGTTCAGGACTTGTCTTAGCCCCTCATTTTAACCCGCCATGAAAGGAAGAAAGGAGGAGGAGGAGGAGGAGGAGAAAGAGAAGTAGGAGGAGGAGGAGGAGGAGGAAGAGGAGGACAGTGAAGTAAATTGACGTCTAGACTTTAATTATTATATGACGAGAGAGAGAGAGAGAGAATTGCTCTAATAAAACAGAAAACTTAACCACTTACCCCAAAAAGACGGAAGATGGACACACTCACACACACACACACACACACACACACACACACACACACACACACACACACACACACACACACACACACACACACACACACACACACACTCACACGTTGATCACCCTCTTCTGACGCACCTGTGAAAGAGAAAACAAAGAAATATTAATCAAAGGTAATCGAGAGAGAGAGAGAGAGAGAGAGATGAAAGCGAGTACTGGCTTGAATGGAGGTGAATTGAAACGCAGAAACTGAGATGAATAGAGACTAACAGATAAAGGGAAAGAAAGGAGATAAAAAGACGGACAGACAGAGAGAGATAAATATATAATCAAGGAGAAAGTGAAAAAAAAGCAAAGGAGGTAATAAAGATGGAAGTAAGAAGAGCGATGTGGGTGATAATGGAGGAAGAACATTAAGAAGATGAAGAAGAAGAAGAAAAGGAAGAAGAAGAAGAGAAAATAAAGGAGAACAAGAAAATGAAGAGAAGTAGATGAAAAGGAAAAGGAACAAAAATATAGAAAAAAAGAGGAAAAGGAAAAAATAACTAACAATAAAAGTGAATTTGCGAGAGAGAGAGAGAGAGGGTAAGGGTATAGCATCATTAATTAGATTTATGATCATGATTACGCTGAAATTATGGTACGGAAGTTTGGGCGCGGCCACCACCACCACCACCACCAACAACAACAACAACGGCGCTATCATAACCACCACCACCACCACTACCACTGCTACTACTACTACTACTACTACTACTACTACTACTACTATTACTACTACTACTACCACCACCACCACCACCACCACCATCACCACCTCTACTCTTCCTCCTCTTCCCACTCCTCCTCCTCCTCCCTCTCCCTCCCCCCCTCATCACCACCACCACCACCTCTATAAATAACAGACGCCGTTGTTTTCGCTTTAAAATGCATAACGAATCGCTGTTTTACACACACACACACACACACACACACACACACACACACACACACACACACACACACACGGTAATATATGCGGTCCACAGCGAGAGAGAGAGAGAGAGAGAGAGAGAGAGTTTCTGTTCTATTTTTTCATCGACCTTCTCCTCCTCCTCCTCCTCCTCCTCCTCCAGTTTTTCTCTCTCCTCTTTCCTCTTTTTTTTTATCCCTCCTCCTCCTCCTCTTCCTATTTTTTTTCTTCCTCCTGACTAATCTTCCTTTTTTTCCTTCCTTCTCTTTTTTCTTTCTTTTTTCTTTTCCTCTTCCTCTTTTTCCTCCTCCATCTTATTCTTTTTCTATCTCTTTTTCTCTCTTACGTTCTGACCCATTCTCTCTCTCTCTCTCTCTCTCTCTCTCTCTCTCTCTCTCTCTGCGTGTCAAGTCTTACGGCGGATCACGGATAATTTGCCCGCCTCACGCGACCTCCTTCTGAAGCTTCGGTAGAGGCTTCGTTTCTGAGCTTCGAATCCTCCTCCCCCCCTCCCTCACCCCCTTTCTTTATCCTTCTTTTTTTCTTTTTCTTTTTGCTTTTTTTCTGATTCGTCTTTTCGTTTTCTCTATTTTTTCTCTTTTTCTTGTATTTTTCATCGTTTCTATTTTCCTCTTTCTCTTCCTTGCTATTTCTCTTCCCTCCCTCCCTATATCTTTTCTCTTTCTCTTTTCTTTTTTTTATATGATTTTATTTTTTTGCATTCTTTCTTTTTTTATATTTCGCTTCGTTTCTTCCTTCCCTTCTTTTCCTCCTCTTCCTTATTTTTCTTTCTTCTTTTCTTCCTTACTTCTTCACTTCCGATGTATTTTTGTTTTTTTTCTGTCCCATTTCTTTTTTATATTTTTCCTTTCTTTTATTTTTCTTTCTTCCCTTTTTTCCTTTTTCCAGTTATTTTTTTCTTCCCTCACATTTTCTGGATGTTTTCTCTTTTTTGACTTTTTCTCCCCTTCTCCCCTTTCTTTCTCTCCCCTCTTCGCCTCTCTCCCTCTCTCCCTTCTTCCCCCTCGCCTCTCCCTTCTCCTCTGCCCCCTCTCTTCCCCGCTGTCCCCTCTCTTCCCCCTCTCTCTCCCCTCTCTCCCATTTCCTTCCCCTCTCTTCCCCCTCTTTCCCATTTCCTTCCCCTCTCTTCCCCCTCTCTCTCCCCTCTTTACCTTTTCCTTCCCCTCTTACCTTTCTTCCCTCTTCCCCCTCTTCCCTTCCTTCCCTCTTCCCCTCTTCCCCCTTTCCTCCTCCCCCCCCCTCATTTCCCTGCCTCGCGTGTTAGTGCTGCAAATGCTTCAAATGCTCCGAAGTGATTCACGGGTTCGCTGGGCGCCGCTTCGTTCAAGTGTTTCGTTCGTGCCGGGTTTGATGTTTCACTTTGCGGTTCGTTTTGCTGCTTCGTGGCGCAAATGGGGTTCGGATTTCTGCCTCGGGGAAAGATTGTGTGGGTCTGATTTTCCTTACTTTTTCTTACCTTTTTGCTCTACTTTTATTTGTTTTATGTTTGTACTTCTTTTTACTTTTTGAATTTTTTTGCATTTTCTCCGTTTTTACATTTTTTTTAACGATTTTATTTTATATTTTTTAGCACTTTTTACTTTTTTTCTATTTTTACTATTTTTTTCTGTTCATTTTTTATTGTTTTCTGGTCTTTTTACTTTTTTTTCAGCTTTTATATTTTATCTATTTCTATAATTGTGTGCGTGTGTGTGTTTGTGTGTGTGTGTGTGTGTGTGTGTGTGTGTGTGTGTGTGTGTGTGTGTGTGTGTGTGTGTGTGTGTGTGTGTCCACCTGTAATCAAGGGCTGTGTCTCGCGGCTCACCTGAGAATCGATACCGGAGGAAGGTGTTTTCTTTTTTTCTTCTTTTTGGTGACATTGTCTTCCTCCTATTTCTTTTTCTTCTATTTTTTCCTCCTTTTATCCATTCCTGTCCTTTCTTTTTTTCTGGTTCTTTTTCTTTACTTTCCTTTTTTAACTTCTTTTCTATTGTTTCCCTTGCTTATTTTTCTCTTCCTCATCCACTTTTTTTTCTCTTATTTTCCTTTGTTTTTTTTCTTCTCGTCCACTTTTCTTCCTCTCCAGCTCATGTCTTCCACTTTTTCTCATTTTCTTTTCGCTTTTTTTTCTCGTCCACTTGTTTTCCTCTCCTGCTCCTGTCTTCCACTTTCTTTCTTTCTCTTGTTTTCCTTTTTTTTTTCTTCTCGTTCCACTTTTCTTCCTCTCCTGCTGCTGTTTTCCATTTTTTCTTTCTCATTTTCTTTCGTTTTTTTCTTCTCCACTTCTTTTCCGCTCACCTTATGTCTCTTTTTCTTCATTTCCTCTTCCTTCCCCATATAATGCTCTCTCTCTCTCTCTCTCTCTCTCTCTCTTTTTTGTCTCTTCTCTCTTTCTCTTTTTCTTTCTCTCTCTCTCTCTCTCTCTCTCTCTCTCTCTCTCTCTCTCTCTCTCTCTCTCTCTCTCTCTCTCTCTTGCTTCCACTTTATTCTCCTTTCGTTGTTATCTCCTCTTTGCACTCTTTTTTGTCTTCTTCCACTTCTTTTTCATCGTTATCGTCATCTTTTCTTCTCCCTCTCTCCCTCCTTCTCTCCCTTCTTCCCCCATTCATCACCTCATTCTTTCTTCACTCTTTCATATCGGACGCGCACCAAACACACACGCGTCACATTTTATCGCCGGTTACTCACGAAATATATGACTTTTGATCCTGTTCCGCCCTTATTGATGGGCGCCGATGACACAAAACCAGCCGTGAATTAGTACAGCATGTGTGTGTGTATGTGTGTGTGTGGGGAAGGGGGGGTAGGGGGGGTAGGGGGAGGAGGGGGGTTGTGTGTGTGAGGGGGGGAAGGGGGAGGAGGGAATTAGGTGAGTATGTGTGTGTATGTATGTGTCGGGGGGAAGGGGGTAGGGGGGGAAGGGGGTGTGGGTGGTAGGGGGGAAGGGGGTGTGGGGGGTTGTGTGTGTGTGTGTGTGTGTGTGTGTGTGTGTGTGTGTGTGTGTGTGACGGGTGCATGAAAGTCGTGTCAAATGTTCGTCACGTATTGAGTGGGTTGTAAACATGTATTATATAGTTTTAGTGTCATTGTTGTTATTGTTGTTGCTGCTGTTGTTGTGTGTGTGTGTGTGTGTGTGTGTGTGTGTGTGTGTGTGTGTGTGTGTGTGTGTGTGTTTTATTTAATTTCTGCTTTGTAATTATAATTTTCTCTTTGCCTTTTACATTTTTTTTTCATACGTTCTTTAATCTTGGCATATGCTATTTTCCATTCTGGCATATTTTTTTTATTAATGGGAATTACTTATGCATTTTCATGTTAGGCATATTTTTTTTTTAATTTAGGCATATTCTTTGGTTTCAGGGCATAGCTATCAATTCTAGGCATATTTCTGGGCATATTTTTAGGTACATATTCATTGATTTCTAAGTTTTCTACTCTGTTATTTTCTATATCCTATTCTTCTGTATTTCATTATTTCTAGTGTATGTTTGATCGACCACTTTCTCATATTTAAACCCTTAACCTGATTAACTCCTATCTCTTCATAAATAAGAATAATATTTTAAAGTATATATTCATCGATTTCTAAGTTTTCTATTCTATTTTTTTTTCTGTATCCCATTCCTCCATATTTCATTCTTTCTATAGCATGATTCATCGTCCACTTCTTCATTCGTTAAACCCTTGATCTGCTTAACTCCATTCTCTTCATAAATAAGAATAATATTTTTAAGTATATATTCATCGATTTCTAAGTTTTCTATTCTATTTATTTTCTGTATCCTTTTCTTCTATATTTCATTCTTTCTGTAGCATGATTCATCGTCCACTTCTTCATTCGTTAAACCCTTGATCTGCTTAACTCCATTCTCTTCATAAATAAGAAAAACGGATTGAGCGATGAAAAAGAAAATATGAGAATGATGAAGAAAAACAAGAGGAAAAAAAGGGAACAAAAAATATGAAAATGATAAAGGAAAACAAGATGGAAAAGAAGGAAAAGAAAATATGAGAATGATGAAGAAAAACAAGATGAAAAAGAAGGAAAAGAAAATATGATAATGAATGAATATGATAATAATGAAAAAATGGAAAAGAAAATATGAAAATAAAGAAAAACAAGATAAAAAAATGAAAAAAAATATGATAGTGATAAATGAAAACAAGATAAAAAAAGAAAAAGAAAATAGGGCTGACTGTCTCGTTAACTGCCCTTTCCCTCTCTTTGCCCACTCATTCCATCCCGTGCCCACATCACCACCCCCCCACCACCCCACCGCCCACTCGCTGCCGCTCTCACCAAACACTAAAACAGTCTGTCCAGGCATTTATTTCATCAGTGCTTCCAGTGTGTCGGGCGGGGACGGACGCACGCTTTTAATTCCGCGTATTATATTGTTGTTTTGGGGGGCGATTGAAGTATGGAAAAAGTAGACCCGAATTGCTGGTTGGAATGTGAGGGGGGGGGGGAAGAGGAGGAGGAGGAGGAGGAGGAGGAAGAAGAGTTAAGGGAAGGGAGCAGGAAGGAGGAGGAGAAGTAAAATGGAGAAGAGATGATATGAAAAAAGAGGATAAGAGGGAAGGGAAGATAAAGAAGGGAGGAATTAGTAGAGGAGGAGGAGGAGGAGGAAGAAGAAGAGTGAAGGGAAGGGAAGGGAGTAGGAAGGAGGAGGAGGAGAAGTAAAATGAAGAGAGAAGATGATATTAGAAAGGAGGATAAGAGGGAAGGGAAGAGAGATAAGAGAGGAATTAGAAGAGGAGGAGGAGGAGGAGGAGGAGGGGGAAGGGAGAATAGATGAGGAGGAGGAAGAGAGGAAGTGGGAGGAGGAGGAGGCAGAGAAGGAATGAGAAGGATGCGTGAAGGGAATTTGAAGAAGAGGAGGAGGAGGAGGAGGAAGAGGAGGAGGGGGAGAAAAAGTGGAAGAAAAAGAAGAGAAGGAAGAGGAAGTAGTTTGAGATGAAGTCATGGAAAAGTGAACCAGGAAAGAGGAAAAGAGAAAGGATGAAAAGAAGAAAAGAAAAAGAACTGGAAAACTCGGAAAATTGCAAAGAAAACTCAAGAAAGACGATGAAGAAAAGAAGAAAACTAATCTGTCTATCTATCTGTCAGTCTATCTATCTGACACACACACACACACACACACACACACACACACACACACACACACACACACATACACAGACACACAAATAAATAAATACATAAAGAAAGAAAGAAAGAAAAAGAAAATTAAAATAAAATAAAATAATAAAATAAAATAAAATAGAAAAAAAAGCCATGCAAACAAAGGCTCCACAAACACCATTATCCTCAATTCAGAAAACACAGGCGTTGATTTGCAGGTAAAGAAGCTCAGGTGAGTCACGGGCGGGGGACGAAGAGTGATGGGAGGGATGAATTAAAAGGCGCTGCAATGTGATCGATAATTGATGATAGATAGAAGAGGAGGAAGAGGAGGAGGAGGAGGAGGATTGGAGAGCAGGAAAAGAAATGATGGATGAATGGGGGAGAAAGGGGAAAAGGAAAGCAGGAAGAGAAGAAGAGGGAGAGGAAAGGAAGGGTAAAGAGAAAGGGGGGAGGAGGAGGAGAGAGCAGGAAGAGAAAACAAAGAATGAATAGATGAATATGGAAAGGAAAGAAAAAGGGAAAGAGGAAAAGCAGGATTAGAAAGCTGGAAAAGAAGGGAGGAGTGAATAGGGGAAAGAAGGAAGGAGGGAAAGAGGAAGGATTAGATAACAGGAAAAGAAAGAAGGAAGGAATAAGGGAGGGAAGGAAGGAGGGAAAGAGGAAGAGAAGAAAGGGGAGAGGAAGGGAAAGATGGAGAGAATGAAAGGAAGAAAAGGAAGAGAAATCACAGTGAAGAGAGAGAGAGAGAGAGAGAGAGAGAGAGAGTATTTATGAAGACAAACAAAACACAAAAGTGATATAAAAAAAGATAAATGATACAAAACAATTGGAATAAACGAGACAGCGAAGATTAACGAAAACGGGAATGAAAACACACACACACACACACACACACACACACACACACACACACACACACACACGCGCACACACACACACAGAACTAGGTAACATGACTCCTCCCAATCTCTCTCTCTCTCTCTCTCTCTCTCTCTCTCTCTCTTAGAGAGAGAGAAGAGAGAGAGAGAGAGAAGCGCAATTTTTTCTCTCCTTTTATATTTAAGTGGAAGGAAGGAAGGAAGGAAGGAGGGAAGAAAGAAAGAAAGAAAGAAAGAAAGAAAGAAAGAAAGAAAGAAAGGAACGATGGGAAGAAAAATAGGGTGACAGGAAGGTAAGGAGTTGAGTAGATAGATAGATAGATAGATAGATTGACAAATAGATTGATAGATAAGAACGAAGGAAGGAAGGAAGGAAGGAAAAAAAGGAAAAAGGAAAGTAAGGAGAAAAAGAGGAAGAAAGAAGTAAGGAAAGGAAAAAAAATATTGAGGGAAAAAGAAAGTAGGAAAGAAAGAAGTAATATAGAAAAGGGAAGAGATGGAAGGAAGGAAGAAATAAAGAAAGGGAGAAAAGAGAAGGAAGGAAGGAAGTAAAGGAGAAGGAAGAAAAGGAAGGAAAAATGATTATAAGAAGAAAAGTGACGAATGGAAAGAAGGAATCAGTGAAGGAAGGAAGAAGTTCAGGAAGTAAATGAATGAATGAAGGAAGGAAGGAAGAAAAAAGAAGAGAAAGAAGGAAGGAAGGAAATATCTCGGTCACTTGCATCACGGAATTCCAAGCATATTTCCTCCTTTCTCTCTCTCTCTCTCTCCTAATTTCTTCTCTCCTCTCTTCTTCCTTCTCTTCTACTTCCTTCTTTCCTATCTTTATTTTTTATTTCCTTCCTTTTCTTCTTTCTTCTCTTCTTTCTTCCTTCTCTTTTACTTCCCTCTTTCTTTTATCTCTCCTTCCTTCTCTCCTTTCTTCTCTCTTTTTTCTTCTCTCTCCAAGTACCTCTTTATTGTCTTCCTCTTCTTATTGTCTATTTTCTTCTTCCTCCTCTTCCTCCTCTTCCTCTTCTTCCTTCTTTCATATCTCCTTCTCTATTAGTACCATCTCCTCTTCTTAGTGTTCATTCTTCCTCCTCCTCCTCCTCCTCCTCCTCCTTGCATATCTCCTTTTCCCATCAATTATCTCCACTATGTTTTTCTATTCTTATTTCCTCTTTCCTCTTCATCTCCTCCTCCTCCTCCTCCTCCTCCTCCTCCTCCTCGTCAGGTTAATAAGTCTTCTCCTGTTCTCTTGGCATCCCTTGTGTTTGTCCAGTCAACCAGGTGAATCTCGCAGGTAAATACTGACCCCCCTCCCCCCCCCCCCTCCCTCCTTGCTTTCTCTCTCTTCCTTCCTTCCTCTCTTCCTTCCTCTGCCATTCATCTCACTCTGTCTCTCTCTCTCCCTCTCTCTCTCTCTCTTCCTCCCCCAATGGTTCTCTTTTTTTTATTTCTCCTTCCTCCTTTATCTCCATTATTTTATTTCCTCCCTCTCTCTCTCTTCTCCTCTCTTCTCCTTTCCTATATCCACCTTTCTTCCTTCTTTTCTTCCTTTCTCCTTCATTCCCTGTCATTTTTTTTCTTTCATCTCTTTCTTCCTTCCTTTCTTTCTTCCTCCGGTTTCTCATTTTCTTCTTCTTTCTTCCTTTCTTCCTTTTTTTTCTTTCCTTCCTTTTTCTTTGTTTTCTTTGTCCTTGTTATTTTTGTCATATTCTTTGTCTTCATTCTCTCTCTCTTTCTCTTTCTCTCTCTCTCTCTCTCTCTCTCTCTCTCTCTCTCTCTCGTATCCAGTTACAGTTCGTTATCTCGCCTCTCTCTCTCACTTCTCCCATCTTATCTCACTTCCTCCTCCTCCTCTTTTCTTTCCTCCTCTTTCCTCCATTTTCTTTCTCCTTTACGTTCCTTTCCTTCAGTGGACTATTTTTGTCTTTATTTTTTTCTTTTCCTCATTTTTTTTTGTATATTTTTAGCTTCTTTATTTTCTTTGCTCATTTTCTTTACTTTTCTTACTTCTTCTTTCTTTGTTATTTGTCTCAGTTCTTCTCTGCTCCCCTTTCTTCCTTTCTTTCTTTCTTTCTTTCTTCCTCTCCGTCTAACATTCTTACATCCAAGCATATTTCCTCCTCCCTCCTTCTCTCTCTCTCTCTCATTTATCATTTACTCATTTTCTTTCTCTTCCTTCCTTCCTTCCTTTCTTTACTGCCTTTTCTTTTCTCCTCTTTGTATTTCCTTTATCAATTTATTCCTTTCTTTCTCTTCCTTCCTTCCTTCCTTCCTTTCTTTATTACCTCCTCTTTCTTATGTCCTTCCTTCCCTGTCTCCTACCTCCATATTCTCCTCCTCCATCTACTTAACCACCTCCCTTTCTCTCTTCCTTCCTTTCTTTTTCCTCCCTTTCTCTTTTTTTCCTTTCCATATCCATTATTATTCCTGTTCCTTTTCCTGTTATCATTTCTTTATCGTTATCCTGTTTCCTCTCTTCCTCCCACCCACCTTCACTTCCTTTCATCTTCCCTTCTCCTTCTACCTCTTCGCCTCCCTTTCACTTTCGTCGCTGTTCTCCTTCCCTCCTCTTCCTCCTCCTACCCCTTCGCATCCCTTTTACTTTCTTCTCTGTTCTTCTTTCCTCCTCCTCCTCCTCCTCCTCCTTCCTTTCCTGCACGAGTGAAACAAAAGATATTAAACGGTCGCAAAAACGAACCTAACAAACGATGGCAAATGTTTAAATCGAAGTGAAATGTATTAGTGAGTTGGCCCTCCTCCTCCTCCTCCTCCTCCTCCTCCTCCTCCTCCTATTGTCTCTGTTCTTTCCTTTTTCCCTTTCTTCTTCTACCTTGCTTCTTTCTTTCGTTCTTTCTTTCCTTCCTTTCCTTCCTCCACCCCCTCTTCTTCCTCCTTCCTTTCCTTCCTCCACCCCTTCTTCTTCCTCCTTCCTTTCACCCTCCTCTTTCTTTCTCTTTCTTACTCTGTCTTTCCTCTTTGTTTCCTTCATCCATTTCCTCCTCCTCCACCTTCTTCTTCTTCTTCCTTCTCCTCCTCCTCCTTTTTCTCGTCCTTGTTCTCCTCCTCCTCCTCCTCCTCCTATTTCTGATCTTCTTCCTTCCTTACTACTTGAAACTGACAAGGAGGAGGAGGAGGAGGAGGAGAAGGTGTAAAAGGAATTGGAGACAACGAAAGAGGAAGAGGAGGAGGAAGAGGAGGAGGAGGAGGAGATAAAGAGGAGGAAGAGTTGGAAGAGGAGAAGGTTGGATAAGTGGAGACTGGGAAAGAGGAGTACAAGAGATGGAAGACCCGATGGAGAAGGAGGAGGAGGAGGAGGAGGAGGAGGAGGAGGAGGATAAATGGAAATAGAAGAGGAAAGTGAAACAGGGAATGTGAAAGAAGGAATTGAAAGACGCAGAGGAGGAGGAGGAGGAGGAGGAGGAGGAGGAGGAGGAGGAGGGCTTTAAATTGAAAGGTAAAAATACAAACAATGTCAGGTGTAGTTTTTTTTTTTTTTGCAACAGTGATTTACGTGTGTGTGTGTGTGTGTGTGTGTGTGTGTGTGTGTGTGTGTGTGTGTGTGTGTGTGTGTGTGTGTGTTATGCTGTTCCATTTTCACTTTCTCTTCTTTTTTTTCACATTTATTCTTTCTTTCTTTTTTTCATTTTCTTCCTTTTCCTCTTCTTCATATTCCTCATTTTCCCTTTCCTGTTTTCTTCTCCTTGTCTCCTCCTCCTCCTCCTCCTCCTCCTCCTCCTCCTCCTAACGAGTGTAGGAAGGAAAGGAAGATATTAAGGAAGAGAGAGAGAGAGAGAGAGAGAGAGAGAGAGAGAGAGAGAGAGAGAGAAACCATGGAAAAAGTAGGAATGAAAATAGCGTGAAAACAAGAGAAAACAAAAACAAAAGAAAAACATTATTGATCAACTTATTTTATCACTTTGACATCCTTATTATTTTATTTATTTTGTATTCTATTTTTTGTATTTTTTTATATTTATTTACTTTTTTTATTTACTCCTTTCTATTTATTCTCTCATTAGTATAAAACAACGCATTATTTGTTTGTTATTATTTTTCACTTCACACTAATGTTCATATTTCAACATCTAACATCACTCTGACGTCCATGGTAGGGGGTAGATGGCGGCACATATCACCAGTCTGCCTGACATCCATATTAGGGGGTAGATGGCGGCACATATCAACAGTCTGCTTCCATAACTCGTCTCGCTCTAATTACGCCACTTCGTCAATTTCAGTTATCATCAGTTATTGCTACTTATCATCAACGGCAGCTTCATAATAATCCATCATAATCCTGTTTTCCTTGTTGATAAAGAGATAAAAAAAAAATATATTATGATGTTGATTAATAAGAGGGAGAAACTGGTCGTGTATGTGTATGTGTGTGTGCGTAATGAGATGATTAATGTCGTTTGCGTAGATTATTTTTTTCCCCTTCCTTTGATTCCACACAGTACTTCGCCACCAATTACTTTTTTTCTCATGGTCTTTCTGCGCCGTGATATTACCAGCAGAATATTACGCTGGACGCAGCCATCAACTCGTAAAAGCGTTCCATCTACACCTTACTATTACCAGGAGAAAATATTATGACAGATACTGCCATTAACTCGTAAAAGTGGTTCATATGTGCGCCTTACTATTACAACGAGGAATTACTGTGATAGACGTCGCCATTAACTCATAAAAGTGTTTCATAACTGCGCTTTACTATTGCTGAGAAAACATTGTTGGGTGCAGCCATTAACCCGTAAAAGAGGTTAATATTTTCATCTTTTATTACGTTTGGTCAATTGCGCGGGTAGGCATTCCTGATGACTCCTGGTGGTTGGCTCCATGTCGTTAGTGGCGCTGGGAAGTTTTTTATAGTAACGCCATTCTTGCTCGCCTCATGCTGCCCCCCCGGAGCTCCATTTGATCCACTTTACTACTACTACTATTACTATTATTTGTTTCTCATGATGCGGTGACCGATAGCAGTGCAGGATATCCAGGGATGCACGTGATTAGACTTAGAGTTTATCTAGAGTCCGGGTTGATGAGTGGTTTTCAAGACAGCATGTGGGTAGTCTTAGGCCACTCAGCGATGAGTAAACACTGACAGCTTGTGGCGCGGGCGGGACCACCGTTGCCAGATTGTCGTACTCAGAGCATAGTATTTACCGGTTTCTGACGTATAACTATTGCCAAGAAACATCAGAATCTAACTCTTTTAACGATAACTATAAATGAGTTTCGTTATTTGAGGTAGAAAGTCGGGAAATGTAATCGGCTGAGTACGACAATCTGGCAACGTTGGGCGGGACTCAAACCCGGGTCCTCCAGGATACCGGGTCGACACACCACTCAGCCACCATTTGACCAATAGTCCGTAAAAATGGTTCATGTTTGCGATATACTATTACTAAGAGAGAATAGTATGCTGGGAGTAGCCATTAACCCGGTAGCTGCAGGGATCATGTTTCTTAAAGGTCCCTCTAAGCGAGAAAAATGAGAAAAAATCGTCACTCTCGCAAACCTTTTCATAATATATATCAACGCATTTGTGATCAGTTTATGCATCATCGATTTTTGGGGGTTTATATCATGGCAAAAATGTGGCCCGTCGCTGCTACACGGTAAATCCATAAATTTGGCCCGTCGTTGCTAAGGTTAACATTTACATCTCTTTCCTTCATTCATTCCTCCTCTTCCATGTTTCTTATCCATTCTCTTTTCCTTCCTTCCTTCCTTACAAGTGGTTCATAGATAGCTTGCAGGGGGAGAGAGTGTGGTTGCCTGGTATTGTTGAAGCCGATCTGCAGGGAATGTATAGGAGAGGAGAGCTTGTAATACGGGGGTAGCTGCATTAAAACGGAGTGTTGCGTGTTGATTAAAGGTGAAGCTTCAATACGTGGCAAACAGGTGGGCAGAAGGGACAGGTGATGAAGCAATGTTCGTTACGTTTAGTTCCAGAGCAGAGTTGGATCATATTTGCCGATGGAGTTGAGGGGACTGAATAGAGTTGGATCCTGTACGCTGAATTCTGATCCTGTCGTAATATGTGGCTGGGCGGTTAGTTTTGGGTTCTATATTGTGTGTGTGTGCTTGTTTTCCTTTTGTTGCTGTGATTGTGTTTTTTTATGTTTTCTGTTTTATTTTGTTATTTTTTTATGTTTTATTATTTTTTCTGTGTTTTTGAGTTTTCTAAAGAAGATTCAGAAAGAGGAGGAAAGTGAAAGAGCATTAGGGAGTATAGAATGGAAGGAAAGAAGGAAGGAAGAGAAAGAAGAGGAGAAAAGTGATAAAGGAAATACATAGAGGAAAGAAGAAAAAGCAGTAAAGAAAGGAAGAGAAAGAAGAGGAGAAAGTGTTAAAGAAAATACAGTGAAAGAAAAAAAGAAAAAGAAGTAAAGAAAGGAAGGAAAAAGAGAAAGAAAAGGGGAAAATGACAAAGGAAAACACAGAGAGAGGAAAAGAAGAAACCACAGACGAGAAAAGACACTAGAGAAAAAAATATAGACGCTAAAGGAGGAAAGAAAGGAAAGCAGGAAGGAAAAGAAGAAAATAAGGAAAATAAAAGACGGTGAAAGGAAAGGAAATCAAGCAGGCAGAAAAATCACGAGAAAAATATGGTAGGACTTTTTTTACCGGACAGAAATATATAGAAATAGTAAAGGAGAAAAAAAGGAAGGAAGGAAGGAAGGAAAAGGAGAAAATAAGAAAATAAAAAAGACGGCGGAAGGAAAGGAAATCAAGCAGGCATAAATATCACGAGAAAAATGGGATCGGACTTTTTTTTACCGGTCAGAAATGTGGAAAAAATGTACAATAGGATTCTTTTGATTGCAAGGAAAAAAAAGGAAAAAAAGTGATTTGTTACTTCCAATAAAAATGAAGGTTAATATTTTTTTTTGTGGAGAGAGAGAGAGAGAGAGAGAGAGAGAGAGAGAGAGAGAGAGAGAGAAGCCATCTTTGACGTTCTGTTTGTTTTATATTCTGGTAAAAATATTTTGATACGAACGGAAAGAGAAAGTTAAGAGAGACAAAGAGGAGGAGGAGTAGGAGGAGGAGGAGGAGGAAGAATGAATGAAAGATGAATGGGAGGAGAAGGAAGAAGAGGAGGAGGAGGAAAGATATAAATTTAAAGCGAGAAAAAAAAAGAGGAAAGAAGAGGAAAAAGACAAAAAAAAAGAGTTAGGGAGAGAAAAGACGTAGAGGAAGAGGAAAAATGAATGAATGAATGGAGAATAAATAGGAGAAAAAGAGGTAAATTTATAACGAGAGAAGATAAAAAAGGGAAGGAAGAAAAGGGAGAGAAGAAAAAGAAGAAGGAGAAAAGGAGAATGAGTGAATAAAGGATGAAAGAAAGAAGAGGAGGAAAGAGAAGTAAATATATAACATGAAAAATGAGGAAAGGAAGGAAGGAAGAGAGAAAAAGAGAGAAGAGAAGAGGGAGAGAGAAAGAAAAGAACGAATAAAATAATAACAAAATAACAAAACAAACAAAAAAACAATAAAAACAACGAGGTATCTGTTTAAATTCCTAAGACAAAAAAAAAAGAGAAAAAGAGAGAGGAAAGAGAAAAGGGAGAGAGAAAGGAGAGAGAACGAGCAAAATAACCACAAAAACAAAACAAAACAAACAAAAAACAACAACAAAAACTACGAGGTATCTGTTTACATTCCCAAGACAAAAATACCAAACAAACAAACAAAAAAAAATAACAAAAAACAAACAAACAAAAAACAACAACAAAAACAACCACGTATCTGTTTACATTCCCAAGACAAAAAAAATATCACACAAACAAGAAAAAAACAGGTGCGTCGCAAAGTCATTAACCTGGCCAAGGAACTGAATACCTTTGATGGTGTTGACGAGCGCAAAGTTGAAGGTGAAGTATTTATAGACAGGTGTAAATGCGTCGTAACTTCGGGGTTAAGGACACACCTCTCGCCTCGATCCCCTTATATAAGATCTTGAAAAGGAGTCCGATCCCTTATAATAGAATCGAGTCTTATTTGGGGTGAAAGGGGACTCAAAATACTTATAGATGCTTCATTTTGCCATTGAAAGAGGATCAGGAAGGACGAAAAGGGAGTTAAGGGAAAAAAAGGAAAAAGGAGTAAAAAACGAGGTAAGAGATATTGGAATAGAAGGAAGAGGAAGACGAGGAGGAGGAGGAGGAGGAGAAAGAGAGGCAGTAGACGGAGAGGAAAGGAGGAGGAAGAGATAATGGAGGAGGAGAAGGAAAAGATAATGAAGGAGGAGGAGGATAAAGAAACACAATAGGCGGAGAGAAATTGAGGAGGAAGAGACAGACAAGGAGAAGTAGAAGAGAAGGAGGAGGAGAGAAAACACAGTAGGCGGAGTGGAAAGGAGGATAAAGAGAGACGGAGGAGGAGGAGAAAGAGATAAAGGAGGAAGAGGAGGAGGACGCGGAGAAAGAAAAACAGTGGGCGGATGAGAGAGAGAGGGGGAAGAAGAGGAGGAGGCGAGGAAGGAAAGAGGGGGAAGAGAGGGAGGAAAACGGGGGGAGAGGGAGGAAAAAAGGGGGGAGGGGGAGGAAAAAGGGGGAGGGGGGGGTTGTGTTTCATGTAATACTGTTTTATGATCCTAGTTTCGGGGCAAGACAGTGTTTTGTTAATATTTATGCGTCAGGCTGTGCAAGGGATGAGATGTTGTGTTGTGAGTTGTGTGTGTGTGTGTGTGTGTGTGTGTGTGTGTGTGTGTGTGTGGAGGAAGAGGAGGGATAACGGAGAGGAAAGAAAGAAGGGAAGAGGAGGAGTAGGAAAGGGAGAGAAGAAAGCATGTGTGTGAGGGAGAGAAATAATGGAGAGGGAAGAAAAGAAGGAAAGATGGAGGAAAGTTGTTTGTGTGTGTGTGTGTGTGTGTGTGTGTGTGTGTGTGTGTGTGTGTGTGTGTGTGTGGTGTTTTTGGTGTTTTGTCTTGTTTTTGTTTTGTTTTTATCTTGATTTTTGCGTTTTTTTGAGAAAGATGAAAAGAGAAAAAGGAAAATATGGAAAGAAGAGAAAGGGAAAAATGAATGAAAAGGAGAAGATGGGAGGAGAAAATGAAAAAGATGGAAAGAAAGGGAAGGAAAAAAGAATGAAATGGAGAAGAACGGGAAGAGAAAAGGAAAAAGATGGAAAGAAGAGGAAGGAAAAAAAGGAAAGGAAAAGGAGAGGACGGGAAAAGAAAAGAAGGAAGAGAAAGGGAGGGAGAGGAAAGGATAGAGAAAATAAGAGGAAAGTAAGAGAGAGAGAGAGAGAGAGAGAGAGAGAGAGAGAGAGAGAGAGGAGGTTACCTGTCCCTTCCGAAATTTAAATCAAGGTGAGAAGAATCTATTCCCGTCTCGATGCCTGTCTAATTAAGGTGATCCGAGGAGGAGGAGGAGGAGGAGGAGGAGGAGGAGGAGGAGGAGGAGGAGGATCCATAATACCTCTCCACCTTTTTCTTCTTTCAATTAACCTAAAAAGTAAAATATAAAACTTCTCCTCCTCCTCCTCCTCCTCCTCCTCCTCCTCCTCCTCCTCCTTCACCTTCTAATCCTAATCCTCCTCCTTTTCAAACTCCTTTTACTCACTAGAAGAACAATGATCCCTCTTCTCTTCCTCCTCCTCCTCTTCCTCCTCCACCCCCTGCTCCTCCTTCTCCTCCTCCTCCTCCTTCTAATTATGTAAGAGTATCGCTCAGCCCGTGTTTCAAGAGGAGTCCGCCGTGTCCAAGAGGCGCCCACCAGCAAGAAGACTAAGTGCTAAGTTGATGCCTCTTTTGTCCTCTTTGTCCTCTTTTTTTGTCTTCTTTTGTCTTCATTTTGTCTTCATTTTCTTCTTTTCTGTGTTAATTTTCTTCATTTCTTCTTTGTCTTATTATTGTTTCTTCTCTAACTGTTAATGCCTCTTTTGTCCTCTTTTTTGTCTTCTTTTGTCTTCATTTTGTCTTCATTTTCTTCTTGTATGTGTTAATTTTCTTCATTTTTCTTTGTCTTATTATTGTTTCGTCTCTAACTGTTGATTCTTCTTTTTATCATCCTTGTTTTCTTTATCTTGTTTGTCTTCATTTTCTTCTCTTGTGTCTTCATTTTTTTTCTTGATCCAATAATGTTCTTCTTTTTGTATATTCTGGGATTATTAGTTTTCTTCTTTTTTTCTTTTTCTTGTTCTTTGTTTTCATCCTTTCCTCTTTTTCTTCTTTTCTCTTTTATTATTTATTTTCTTCCTCTTAGTTTCTTACCCCATTTATTGTTTTATTGTTTTTTTCTTCATTTCTTCTTTGTCTTCCATTCATAGTTATTTTTGTTTGTTTTCTTCTATAGTTTTTCATTCTTGTCTTCTCCTTAATATTTTCTTCATCTTTATCATCAGTTCTTACTTCCTCTTCTTTTTTATGTATTATCCTTTTTCTTCTTTTTTTTTACCTATTCCTCTTTTTCGTCTCGTTTATATTTCTTTTCCTCCTTCCTTTCCTCCTTCTCCTCCTCCTCCTCCTCCTTTAATATTTTCTTCATCATTATCATAATTTCTTACCACCTAATCTTTTTTTGTATTCTTCTTTTTTTCTTTTATTTTTCATTCTTTTTTACATAATTCTCTTTTTAGTCTCGTTTTTTACTTCTTTTCCTCCTCCTCCTCTTCCTCCTCCTCTTCCTCTTACTTACTGCCTCTTAAAAGTTTATGAAAAAAATAGTTTCACAAGTTAAGTTTTGTTTATATTCTGTTTTGTGTTTTTTTTCTCTTCTTTCTTTCTTTTTCTTCTTTTGTTCATTTTGTCTTTCCTTCTTTCCTTTTTCTTCTTTCTCCTTTCTTTCATTTTTCTTCTTTCTTTCCTTCCTTCCTTCGTTTTTTTTTAATGTGTTAAGAGTGTTGTCCTTTCAAACAGACACACACACACACACACACACACACACACACACACACACACACACACACACACACACACACAAACACAAACAAACAAACAAACAAACAAAAACAGATGAAGAGAGAGAGAGAGAGAGAGAGAGAGAGAGAGAGAGAGAGAGAGAGAGAGAGAGAGAGAGAGAGAGAGCGCAATGAACCAAATGTAAATGACTTTCTCTGTCCATAAATTGGCTTAACTGTTTTTAGTGGCGGCAAAGTTGTAAAGAGGAGGAGGAGGAGGAGGAGGAAGAGGAGGAGGAGGGTTTATGGGGATAGGAGGAGGAGGAGGAGGGAAGAGGAGAGAAGAGGAGAGAGAGAGAGAGAGAGAGGAGAGAGAGAAGGAGGAGGAGGAGGAGAGAAGGAAGGAGGCTCCTCTCTCTCTCTTCTCTCTGACTCTCTCTCTCTCTCTGTTTTTGTCTGTGTGAATTTCTTCTGGATATCTATATTTTACATACACACACACACACACACACACACACACACACACACACACACACACGGTGATATGTGTGCGTTGCGTGTGTTTGTTGAATATTGTTTGTGTTCGTTTGGAGATTGTGTGCGTGACCTTGTGTGTGTGTGTGTGTGTGTGTGTGTGTGTGTGTGACAGGAAACAAACGATCGCCTACACAAGATCAGGTTTTCCCACACAATATCTCTCTCTCTCTCTCTCTCTCTCTCTCTCTCTCTCTCACCTGGGCTTGTCACGGCTCAGATAACCTTTTCTCATTAGTGTGTGTGTGTGTGTGTGTGTGTGTGTGTGTGTGTGTGTGTGTGTGTGTGTGTGTAAACTGTGGCTCTCCTGAAGAAATACACACACAGACAAAAAGGTGAGGGGCACTACAAAAATATAATGCTAATTAGTTTTCATATTTTCCCTTTCATCCTCAAATACAACTTTCATTTTTTGTTTTTTCTCTTCAAAAGTACACAAAATTTACTGTTTCCCCATTTTTACCCTCTTTTGTCCTTTTTTTGTGAGGGGGTGAAGGAAGGGAGGGAAGGGAAGGATGGGGAGGTGAAGAGAGGGGAAGGGAATGGAAGGATAGGAGAAGGGAAATGAAGGGATAGGAAGGTAAAGGAAGGAAAGAAAAATAAAGGGGAATAAAAGGTAAGGATGGGAAGATTAAGAGAGGGGAATGGAATGGAAAAGGGCTAAAGGAAGGAAGTATAGGAGAAACGAAGGGAAGAGGAAGGGAAGGGAAGAGGAAGGGAAGGGAAGGGAAGGGAAGGGATTGGAAGGGAAGGGATGGGAAGGGAAGGGAAGGGGAAGGGAGGGAGAGAGGAAGGAAGGAGGGAAGGGAAGGGAAGGGAAGGGAGGGAAGGGAGGGAAGGGAAGGGAAGGGAAGGGAAGGGAAGGGACGGGAAGGGAAGGGAAGGGAAGGGAAGGGAGGAAAACCTATCAATTCTCCCTTCAATAACCTCAACAAAGCGCCCTTCATTCCTCCTCCTCTCCCCTCCTCCTCCTCCTCCTCCTCCTCCTCCTCCTCCCCTTCACCACCCTTTTCACACCTGTCTGTTCATTTTTTCTTTTTTTCTTTATTCCCACATTCTCCACTCTCTCTCTATCTATCTATCTATCTTTCATCCCTCTCTTTCCCCTCTTTATCTAACCTTCCCCTCTTCTTCCCCATCTTTATTACTCTCCTTCCCCTACACCCTCTTCACACCTTCATATTAAACACCTTTTTAATTCCCCTTCTTCTCTTCCCCTCATTTTCCTTTCACTTTCCTTTTCATTTTCTCTTCCCTTTCTATGCCCTTTCTTTTTCCTGGTACTTTCCCTTTCACATTTCTCTCTTTTCCCTTCACTGTCCTTTTCTTTAATCTCTTTCCCCTCTTTCCCCTCACCTTCCCCTCACTTTCCCCTCTTTCCTCCCCTCTCTCTTTCCCCTCACTTTCCCCTTTCACTTTCTCTCACTTTCACTTTCTCTCACCTCATCTCTTTCCTTACCTGCGTTTTAATCCACAGAAATAGAAGGGATGTTTGTGTGTGTGTGTGTGTGTGTGTGTGTGTGTGTGTGTGTGTGTGTGTGTGTGTGTGTGTGTGTGTGTGTGTGTACCTTTTCACTTCCTTAATTACCAACCTGACATTGATTAGCAAGATGAGTCGCAAAAAATGTGATTCTCCTAATGGAATCTGTCGCTCTGTGTCTGTCTGTCTGGCTGTTTGTCTGTCTGCCTGTTTGTCTGTCTGTCTGTTTGTTTGTCTGTCTAAGTCTGTTTGTTTGAATCTCATTATGTTTTCCCATCTTCTTTCTGTTTCTGTCTTTGTCTGTCTGTCTGTCTGCCTGTCTGTCTGTCTGTATGTCTGTTTGTTTAAATGTCGTTATGCTTAAATATCTTTTTTTTCTGCTTCTTTCTTTGTCTGTCTGTCTGTCTGTCTATCTGTGTTTAAATATCATTATGCTTGACTATCTTTTTTTCTGTTTTTTCTGTGTCTGTCTGTCTGTCCGTCTGTCTGTCTGTCTTTTAATATTCACCTTTTTTGTATATATATAATTTTTTGTTTCTTTAATCATTCCAGACGAGAAAGAGAGAAAAAGGGATGAAAAAAAACCCATGAAAAAAGAGAGCGAACGAAAATTAAACACACACACACACACACACACACACACACACACACACACACACACACACACACACATTATGAGAGAGAGAGAGAGAGAGAGAGAGAGAGAGAGAGAGAGAGAGAGAAAACAGGTTAAACAGGTGCTAAGGTTCGTAATTAACTTCATCCACTCGGCAACGGAGCGACTGAAAACTGGAATCGAACTGGCGAACACTATTTGAAAAAGTCGACATTTTGTAGCCACTCAGCCAATGCTCCTAAATTGTGCTCCCTTATTGCCTTGTATTAGAGAGAGAGAGAGAGAGAGAGAGAGAGAGAGAGACATTGCTGGTTTCAGAATTAATAAGAAAAAGAGGAAAATAAAGAAAAAATCCACCGTAAATTAAAGGAGAAAAAGGAATTAAAACAAAACCAAGCAATTTGCAATCATTTAACCTGCTTTCGCTTTTATTCAGGTGTGTGTGTGTGTGTGTGTGTGTGTGTGTGTGTGTGTGTGTGTGTGTGTGTGTGTGTGTGTGTGTGTGTGTGTGTGTGTGTAAATCTCCTCGCTACTTGCTTACATGTGCTCGGAATTTGCATGGTAATCAGATGAGGGAGGAAGGGGGGGGGGGGCTATCTCTCCATCCCTCTCCTCTTTCTCTTTCTCTCCCTTCCTTCCCCCCTTCCTCAATTTCTCCCTTCCATTCCCCGTCCTGTTAATTTGTCTATTCTTGTTTTTTCTATTTCTCCTTCTCCTATTCCTCCATGTCTCACTCCGTTCTTTATTTCTCCATCCCTCTCCTCTTCCTCTCCTTTTATCTCCCTTCCTTCCTCCCTTCCTCCCTTCCATTCCCCGTCCTCCTAATTTGACCATTCTCTCTTCTATTTCTCCTCCTATTCCTCCATGTCTCACTCTTCTTTATATCTTCATTATCTCTCTTCTTCCTCTCCTTTTATCTCCCTTCCTTCCTCCCTTCCTCCATTTCTCCCTTCCATTCTCTCTCTTGTTAATTTGACCATTCTCTATTTTTTCCTATTTCTCCTTCTCCTATTCCTCCATGTCTCACTCCCTTCTTTATTCCTTCATTATATCTCCTCTTCCTTCCTCTCCTCTTCTCTCTCCATCCTTTTCTTTCCCTTCCCTTTCATGTCATAATCATTTCTCCTTCTCTTCCTTCTCTTTCTTTTATTTTTCCTTCCATTCTATATTTTTTATCCTTCTTTCTCTCCTTTCCTCTCCAGCTACGTCTCCTTTCCTCCTTTTTCTTAATTCTCTCTCTTTACAGCATTCCTTCCTCTTCCTCCTTCTCTTCTTCCTCTCCCTTCTCTCTTTTTATCTACAGTTCCCTTCTTTCCTTCCTACATTTTATTTCCTCACCTCAAACCAACCTGTCTCCTCTCTTTTTTTCCTTCTCCAACTCGTCCTCTTCCTCCTCTTCCTCCTCCTCCTCCTCCTCATCTTCCCATCTCTCTTTTTATCTACCTTCCTCTTCTTTCCTTTCTTCTTTTTCCTCACCTCAGACCTCCCTACTACCTCTCTGTTCCTTTCCTCCTCCTCCTCCGCCTCCTCGTCCTCCCTCCCTCCATCATTCCTCCTTCCTCCTCCCCCACTCCCATCATTTACACACCTGTCCCACACCTGTCCCGCACCTGTCCGCTAATCTTCCCAGCGTGGAGGCGAGTTGGCGCGAGGAAATGACGGTGAAAAAAGAATCGCAAAATGTGTGACGCCCGTGTGTGTGTGTGTGTGTGTGTGTGTGTGTGTGTGTGTGTGTGTGTGTTTGCCTATCCTTCCTTCTTTTACTTTCCTTTTCTCTATCTTTCTTAGTTTTCTGCCTGTCTATTTTTATCCTTATTTGTGTGTGTGTGTGTGTGTGTGTGTGTGTGTGTGTGTGTGTGTGTGTGTGTGTGGTGGTTGTGGTGTTGAATCCCAGCGTTGAGAAGCTCTTAGGCTGATTAAAATATTTTCTTTTATGCCTGGCGGCCCAGTGTTCGATACCCACCACCACCACCACCACCACCAGCGCCAAGATTAGCCTCCTGACACCGCTGATCCTCTCCTCTTCCTGGTCGCTGATAGAATGGGGAGGTTGACTGTTTTTTTTTTTTTATTATATTTTATTTTATTTTCATTTTATTTTTGTTGTGATTTAGATTTTATCACCACAACCACCAATATCACTGTCACCATCACTACCACCACCACTACCACCACCACTACCACAACTACCACCATTCCTACCACCACCAACACCACCATCATTTTTTCTCTACATCTTCATCTTCTTCACCTATCAATAACTATCATAAACATCTCCTTTTTCTTAATCTTTATCATTTTCTTCACCTCTCAGTTCATACAATTTCCAGGTACACTTGTTAATTCTCTTTCACCTTCACACACCTGGCGTAATTAGTGTGTGTGTTCGTATGTGCGTTCTCTCTACAGGTAACTCAAATAAGCAGCCAATTAGCAAGTACTCGATGTCATTAAAGTTTGAGTGGGCAGGTAAAGAGGAACAGGCGTGTGTGTGTGTGTGTGTGTGTGT
>NC_066562.1:6737897-6762897 GCF_024679095.1 Eriocheir sinensis
CGACACATCATTCCCTTCTCGTCCAACAGGTCCATTTCTTTTCTATATTTTCTTGTACAACGATCTTTCTTTCCTTCTTCTGATATTTTCCTTTTCCTTTTCTTTCATACTCATTTCCAGTTTTCTTCCCCTTATTCTTCCCCTTTCACTCTCTTTCTTCCACGCGACACATCATTCCCCTTCTCGTCCAACAGGTCCATTTCCTTTCCTAAATTTTCTTGTACAACGATCTTTCTTTCCATCTTCTGATATTTTCCTTTTCCTTTTCTTTGATACTCATTTCCAGTTTTCTTCCCCTTATTCCTCCCCTTTCACTCTCTTTCTTCCTCGCGACACATCATTCCCCTTCTCGTCCAACAGGTCCATTTCCTTTCCTATATTTACTCGTCCAACGACCTGACTTGATTGTCCCCAAGTCATATGATACACACTTCCGTCCCTTCCTCTCCCTCCCTTTTACGATCACATTACGATAGCCATTACGTCTCCTTAATTGTCCCTGCTCCCCTGCCTGATGTTACCTGCCCGCTGCCCACACCTTTACCTGCGTGTGTGAGGGGGGGGGGGGAGGTGAGGTGTGTGTTTCTGTCTCTTTTTCTATCATTTTTTGTATATCTTCTTTTTCTGTCTCTATTTTTCTATCTATATGTTTCTTTGTATATGTGTGCCTGTCTGTGTGTCTGTTTGTGTGTGTGTGTGTGTGTGTGTGTGTGTGTGTGTGTGTGTGTGTGTGTGTGTGTGTGTGTGTTTTATGATATTTTTGTCTGTTTTTATGTATATCTTTTTCTTCTCTGTCTGTCTATCTTTGTATCTGTCTGTCTGAGTGCGTGTGCGTCTGTGTCTGTGTGTATGTGTGTGTGTGTGTGTGTGTGTGTGTGTGTGTGTGTGTGTGTGTTAGTCATTCAGTCTCTCTTTTTCTCTTTTTTTTTACTCTCTCCCTCTCACATTCTCTTCCTTTCCCTCTCTCCCTCTTAATAATCTTTCCCTAACTCTCACTTCTGCTCTCATTAATACAAAATTTAAACCGGGCACAATCTACCCTTTTTAATCTCATCCCTCACCTGTCCCTTACCTGTCCCCTCTGTGCTTCACCTGTCCCCTCACTTACCTGTCCCCTCGCCTCACCTGCGCGCGCTAATAGGTGAGAGGGGACTTAACCGCAGTGACCTCAAATCGTTGGTCAGGTGAAATTAAAACGTTCTAATATTGCCCGTTTAGAATGTTGGAATGAGAGAGCAAGAGTGTGTGTGTGTGTGTGTGTGTGTGTGAGAGAGAGAGAGAGAGAGAGAGAGAGAGAGAGAGAGAGAGAGAGAGAGAGAATCACACACACACAAGAAAACAGAATAAACATAAAAACAATAAACATGTAAATAAAACAATAAAATAAATAAAAGAAAAGAAAAATGAAATAAATAAATTAATAATAAAATAAAGAAGAAAAAAATAAAGAAGAAATAAAGTAAAAATAAAAGGCTGCATAAAGAAAAATACAACAAACAGATAATTTAATAAAGCAATAGAAAAAAAACAAGAAAAAAAACACCTAATTTCGTCGTAACGTCATTATCTTGAGACCAAAAAAAAAAAAAAAAAAAAGCGAAAATGAGATTAGGAATGTTAGACGCGAGTTCCGATAATGACTTCCGTGTTGCTCTCTCTCTCTCTCTCTCTCTCTCTCTCTCTCTCTCTCTCTCTCTCTCTCTCTCTCTCTCTCTCTCTCTCTCTCTCTCTCTCTCTCTCTCTCTCTCTCTCTCTCTCTCTCTCTCTCTCTCATTCCGTGTTTTTTCTTTAGTTAATGATATAAGGAAAGAAAGAAAATATACGAGAGCGAGAAAAGGGAAAATTGCACAGAAAGGAAAGGAAATTATTAGGAAAAGAAAAGAAAATATCTGTAAAAGAGAAAAGAAAATATGAAAGCAAAGAAATGATATGAAAAAAAAAACGTGAATAAGGGAAAAAACATGAGGGAAAGAAAAGAAATCACAAGAAAAAAAACATCAGGAAAGGAAGAAAAAATAAACTATGGAAATGATGAAATGGAAACTAAAGAAAAATATGAAAGAAAGAGAAAAAGAAAACACAAAGGAAAGAGAAAAATACATAAAGAAAAAAGAAAAAGCATATGTAGCTCCTGTTATTTTGTGTATTGTTTTTTTGTTGAGAGAGAGAGAGAGACATATATACAGAAAAGCAGGTAACAGATAGATAGATAGATAGATAGATAGATAACGAGATAGATAAGTAGATGAATAGATAAACTAATAGAGAGAGAGAGAGAGAGACTGACAATCTCTTTCAAAAGCCAATCCGTTTCGTCATAATGAGAGAGAGAGCATAAAAGAGACAATAAAAATACACATCAAACACAGACACACAAAAAAAAGAAACATGGCGGAATGGATAAAAGTAAGATCGAGGAGAAAAGGAGAGAGAAAAAAATGGATAAATGGACGAAAAGAAGAGAAAAAATACAAAAAAATAAAGATGAATGAAAAAGAAGAAATAGAGAAATATGCCAAAAGATGAATGGGAACAATATATCTTTCTCCAATCCTTTAATTTATTGCGTTTTTATCCGTTTTTCCTTTATTCCCCAAATTTATCACGGTGCATCTCTTTCTCTCTCTCTCTCATATATTACTCTATTTTATTCATTATTTTTTTTGTTACTCTTAAATTCTCTCTTGTTTTCTTTCTCTCATTTTTATCATTTGTATCATTTGAGTTATTGTTATTACTATTGTTATCCTTATTAGTTTTCTTCCTCTTCCTCTTTTCCTTTTTTTTCCTTTCCTTCGTATATTTATTTTCCTTTATTTCTGTATTTCCCGTTTCGTTCGTTCATATTATTTACTTGTCTTTCCTTTCCATTTCCGTTTTTCTTCTCTTTTTCTTCCTCTTCCTCTTTCTTCCTTTCCTCTTTTTCCTCTTCTACTTTTCTCTTTCTTTATTTCATTCTTTTTTTCATTCCTTATTTATTTTCCCTTCCATTTCACTTCTTCCTTTTTCTTCCTCTTCCTCTTTTCTTCTTCTTCCTCTCGTACGTTTATCTTTCCTCTTCTTCTTCTTCTTCTTCTTCTTCTTCTTCTTCTTCTACTTCTTCTTCTTCTATCCTCCTTTCCTTCTGTCATTTCTTTACTTCTCTTTTATATTTCCTCTTTATTTCCTTTCCCTTTCAGATCCTTTTCTTCTCATTTTATTTCCCTGTTCTCCTCATTTTCTATATATTTAATTATCTTCTTATACTTCACTTTTTATTACTATTATTATCAGTAGTAGTAGTAGTAGTAGTAGTAGTAGGAGTAGTAGTAGTAGTAGTTGTATCAATTTTCCCTTTTATCAATCTTCATATTTTCTTTTCTATTTTCTCTGATTTCTCTTTATCTTTATTATCCCACTTTCTCTTTCCTCGTATTTCATGTCTATTTTAATCTTTCAATATCTCTTTCTCCTCCTTTTACGCTTTTATTCTTTATTTCCTTTCTCTCTCCATCTTCTTCTATCATTTATATTGTGATTCATTTCCTTAAAAGCCCTTCCTCGTATTTTCTTTATTTTGTCATTCTTCTTTTCTTTTATCCTTCCTTTTTTTCATATTCCCTCGTCCTTCATTTCCTTGTAATCCATTTTTCTCTCTTCTCTCTTTCTCGTTTTGTAACATTTATTTTATTTTTCTTGTTTTGTTTTGTTTCAAAGTTTTTCTCGTTTATTTGCGTTATTTTTCTTTATTCTCTCGTTTCTTTTTGTTGTTATTTTCTTTACACTCCCTCTCTTTATTCCCTCTCCTTCTTTTTCCTCTGTTTTATCATTTTCTTTCGTTCACCGTTCATCAAATTTTGCTTCTTTTATTTTATTTTCATTGTTATTCGTTATTCTCTCCTTTCTTTTTTCTTGTTATTTTCTTTCCACATCCTCTCTTTATTTCCTCTTTTTGTCCTTTTTCCTCTGTTTAATAAATTTCTTTCGTTCACTGTTCATCATATTTTGCTTCTTTTCGCTTCTTTTCAATATTTCTCGTTTTTCTTTCCTTTCTATCTTTTTATTTGTGTTTCTTACTTCCTATATTTGCTCCTCTGTCCTTCTTCCTCTGTTTTATCCATTTATTTCATTCACTGTTCATCAAAATCTCCTTCTTTTCATTATATATTTTTCATTCCTAATCCCTATTCATTCCTTTGTGTCTTATTTTTATTTCCTTTCTTCCTTTATTCGCTTTTTTCTCATTTCTCCTTTGGTTTATCTTTTTATCCTATCTATTATCCATCAAAATCTGCTACTTTTCATTTATTTTTTTATTTATCTCTGGTTATCACATTTCTCTATATTTCTCTTTGTTATTTCCTCTAATTTCTCTTTCCTCTATATTTTTTTCCTTTCTTCTATTCCCTCTTTTCTCTTCATATTTCTTCTTTGGTAACTTCGTATTATTGATTTTTTTCCTATTTCCTCTTTTTCTTTTTTTTCCTTCTCATTTAGTTTCAATACTTTTCTCTTTTCCTTGTTTTTTTCAATATTTTTCTTCTTCCTTCTTTTCCTCTTGTTTTTTGCTCTTCTATTTTTCTCTTTTTCCTCTTCATCTCATTCTCTTCGTCCCCGAATTCTCTTATTATTCAAGAGGCGTTTGTGGGGGTCAGCAGAGAGAGAGAGAGAGAGAGAGAGAGAGAGAGAGAGAGAGAGAGAGAGTTTTCACCGTTCTTTGATCAATCTTTTTTCCCCTCCCCCTTTCTCTCTCTCTCTCTCTCTTTCTCACAGATTAAGGAGAGAGAGAGAGAGAGAGAGAGAGAGAGAGAGAGAGAGACACACACACACACACACACACACACACACACACACACACACACACACACACAAGAAAACAAGAAATAAAAACCTACTTTATGAAACTGGAAGAAGGAAAAAGAGGAAAGAAAAAGGAAGATGGAAAGAGAAAAAAGAAATAATAAAACAAAATGAAAAAGTAGAAAGTGAGTAATTGGATATAAAAGGAATAAAGAGGAAGAGGAAGAAGGGGAGTTAAAAGAGAGGACAATATATGCAAACGCGACTAAAAAAAAGGATGGAAAAAAAACAAGAACGAGAAGAATAAGAGAAAACGAAATACCGGGACAGAAAAAGACAAAGAGAGAGAGAAAGACACGAGAATAGATAAAAAAGTAAAAAAACAGGGACAGAGAAGGAATGAAAGAGAGACAAAAAAATATATATATACCCCCAAAATATAGGTCATTGAATAAAGAAAACTGTAATAAAACTGGAGACACGAAAATAGAAAAAAAAAACATGGACTGAAAGAGAATGGAAGAGAAAGACTCAAAAATATATATACCCAAAAAAATACAAGTCAATTAATAAAGAAAACTAAAATAAAAATGGAGACACGAGAATAGAAAAAAAAAACATAGACTGAAAAAGAATGAAAGAGAAAGACAAAAATATATATATATAACCAAAAAATAGAAGCCAATTAATAAAGAAAACTGAAACAAAAATGGAAGATGAATAAAAAATAGAAAAAAAATGTATGTTCGGAGAATATTCTCAATACAAAAAAAAAAGGAATAAGGAATAGAAAAAATGAGTGATAAAAATAAGACAAACAAGAACAAAATAAAGAAAAAGAAATATTGCAAAAAAAAGGAGATAAAAAGGAATGAGATATAGGTAGACAGATAGATAGATAGATAGACAGACAGATAGATAGACAGACAGATAGATAGATAGATAGATAGATAGATAGACAGACAGATAGATAGATAGATAGATAGGTAGACAGGTTCATAGGTAAGTAGATAGCTAATTAGTAGGTAATTATAGATTTATGGAGAGAGAGAGTCCTGACCTCACTTTATCACCTCTAATTAGTTACCGGTTGAGTGGTTTAACTTGGTATCAAAGGTGGGTGACTCTCTCTCTCTCTCACTTTTTATCTATTTTCCTCTTCCTCTTCCTATTTTTCTTTCCCTTACCTTATTTTCATTATCCTCTTTTCCCTCCTCTTATATTTCCTCCCAAGTCTTTTTCATCTACCTTTTCGTTGTGCTTCTCTCATTTATTCTTCTTACTTTTATTCTTTTCTTCTTCTCTTCTCTTCTCTTCCTCTCCTTTTCATTATCCTCGTTTTATTCTTTATTCCTTCATTTTAGTCAGTTTTGCATCTCTCTCCCCCTTCTTTTTTAGTCTCCCTTTAGCGTCCCCTTTTAGCTTCCATTCTTCCTCTATGCAGTTAACGACGTCTTTTAATGAACACTTTCCTTTTTTACTTTCTCTTTTTTTTTTACCTGTAGTTTTCTCTTCGTTTTATTTTGTTGTTTTTGTCTAACTTTTTTTCTACTTTTTTTGTGTGTAATATTTTTTTGCTTCGTTTTTGTATTCATGTTTAACTAATTTCCTTTTGTTTCCCTTCTTTCTTTCTTTGTTTTCTTGTTTTTTTTTTTCTCTCTTTTCCCTTTTGTAATTATTCGATTCGTATTTGTTTTTCTCTTTCTTTAATTTCCGTTTGTTTTCTTTCATTCTTTGTTTTCTTGTTTTTTTTCTTTCTCTCTTTTCCCTTTTGTAATTATTCGCTTCTTATTTTTTTTCTGTTTTTTTTTATTTCCTTTTGTTTCCTTGTTTTCTTTCTCGTTTTCTTCTTATTCCCTCTTCTTCCTTATTAACTTTCTGTATTTCGCTTCATTTTCTTCTATTCCCTCTTTCTCTTTCTTTCCTCTCCTCTCCTTATTCTCCTTCTCTTGTGTTTTCTCACCTTTTTATCGCTTTTCTCTCTCTCTCCTTCACGTCTTTTATCCAATTATTGCGTCTCCCCCTCTTCGCATGTGTCATTAACTTGCCCTTTTTTGTTGTTCTTTTATTCTCTCTCTCTCTCTCTCTCTCTCTCTCTCTCTCTCTCTCTCTCTCTCTCTCTCTCTCTCTCTCTCTTTACTCTTCTCTTTCGTATTTCTTTATTTTTTACCTCATTTTCCTCTTCCTCCTCCTCCTCCTCCTCTTTGCTATAATCATCATCATCATCCTGTTTTCTCTTCCTCTGTTTATCTATTTCATTCTTCTTCTTCTCTTCTATTTTTCTTCTTCTTTATTGTGTCCTCCTTCCTTAACTCTCCTCTCCCTCCGTTTTCTCCTTTACCCTCTTTCTTCTTCCTTTTTCGTCTTTCCTCATCATTTTCTTCCCTTTTTTCATCATCTCCATTACTCTTTCGTCCTCCTCCTCCTCCTCCTCCTCCTCCTCGTTTTCCTTCTCCTCTTCCTTCCTCTTTGATCCCAAGTTCTCACCGCCACGAACGCATTCCACAGTCGCGAGTAATTCCTTCGTGAATGAAATGAGTTTAAAAAAGTATCAGTGAGTGCGGCAATGTTGCATTCGCGAGACATTTATCGGACGCAGGGGACTTGTGTGTGCCTGTGCGTGCGTGCGTGCGTGCGTGTGTGCGTGTAGGGAAGGGGGGGAATGGGTAAAGAGGGAGAGAAGGGAAGGGGGATGAGGTCAGGGAGTGCGATGGGGAGAAAGAAGGGAGGAAGGAAGGAAGGGAGGGAGAAGATGAGGAGGGATTTTGGGAGGGTCTGCGTGTGTGTGTGTGTGTGTGTGTGTGTGTGTGTGTGTGTGTGTGTGTGTGTTCGGAGAGATAAGGAAAGATGGAAACGAACTTAAAATGAGAAAGAAACGAGAATAGCGGATAAAAATAAGAAAAGATAAGGAGGAGGAAGAAAGGAACAGAGGAAGAAGGAAAATGAAAAACGAAACGGCGGAAAGAGAGAAAAATGAGAAAGTCGAAGATAGCAAATGAAAAATAAGAAAAAAAAACAGTGGAAATAAGGAAGGAACCATGAAGGGAAAGAAAACCAATAAGAAAATGGGAATGAAAAAATGGGTGAAGGAAAGAAGGAAGGAAGGAATGAAGAAGTATGGAACAGGAAGAAAGGAAGGAAAATAAAAAGAAAAGCAAGAAGATAAGAAAAGGGAAGAAAAAAAAGAGTGAAGGAAGGAAGGAAGGAAGGAAGGAAAAAGGGAATATGGAACAGGAAGAAAGGAAGGAAGGAAGTAAATTAACATGGAAGAAACGAAGGAAGAAAGGAAGGAAACGAATAAGAAAAGCATAAAGATAAGAAAAAGGGAAGGAAAAAAAGGATGAAGGAAGCAAGGAAGGAAGGAAGGAAGGAAGGAATAAAGGAGTATGAAACAGGAAGAAAGGAAGAGAAGAAGAAAAGAAACAAGGAAGGAAGGAACGAAGGAGTAAGGAACAGAAAGAATGAGAAAGGAAAAAGAAAATAAGCAAGGAAGGAAGGAAGAAAGAAAGAAAGAACGAGATAAATTAAGAAAAAACAAAAAGATATAAGAAGAAACGAGAGCTGGAAAGAGGCAATAAAGGAAGAAATAAATATAAACAAACAGTAAAAAAAGAAACAAATAAATACAATGAAAGAAAATAATAGAGAAAAAAAAAGGAAGATCTAAGAGAGAGCAAAAATTCTTTCACATTTATTTCAATATTTTTTCGTTTTGTGGAAGAAATTTTGTAACTGTTGTATATGAGAGAGAGAGAGAGAGAGGTAATAACATTAATAACGAGAATGACTTTCCAATAATCTTCACTTCTCCTTCTTCTTCCTTCCATTCATTACACTCCTCCTCCTCCTCCTCCTCCTCCTCTTTCTCTTCCAGTTCACTCCCTATTGCATTTTTCCTATTTTTCTCTTTCTCTTCCTTGTATTTCATTCCTTTCTTTATCACTCCCTTCATCTAACCCTCTTTATCAGCCTTTCTTCTAATTACCTCGTTCGTCTACGTTATTTATATTTTCACTCATCTTCTTCTCTCCTTCGTATCTTTCTTTCTCTCTTTTTCATTTCAGCTTCTTCATCTTCTTCCCTTCTATCAATCCTTCTTTCACTCTCTTCCTTCTCTCCCCATTCCCTTCTTCTAATCCTTCTTTCTCTTACTTCTCTTCCCTTTAGCCTTCTCATCTTCTTCCCTTCTTCTAATCCTTCCTTTTCTCTCTTCCTTCTCTTCCCTTTACCTTCCTCATCTTTCTTCCCTTCCTTCAAATCCCTCTTTCTCTATTTCTTTCATCTTACTTCTCCTCCTCCTCCTCCTCTCTTCACACCTGTCTCGTTTCCTTCTGCCTATCTTCGTGTTCTTCTTTCTGTTTTTTTTTTCCCTTCTTCTAATCCTTCTTTCTCACCTCCTCTTTTCCTTTCATCTTCCTCTTCCTTCTCCTCCTCCTCCTCTCAGCCCACTTGTCTTCTATCCCTTTCTTCTTCCTTTCTTCGTGTCCTTCTTTCTGCCTCTCCTTCCCTTCTTCTAATCCTTCTTCCTCACCTCCATCCCTTTTCCTTTCCTCTTCCTTCTCCTTCTTCTCTTCCTATCATCACCCCTGTCTTCTTTCCTTCTCTTTTTCCTTTCTTCGCATCCTTCTTTCTGCCTCTCCTTCCCTTCTTCTAATCCTTCTTCCTCACCTCCTTCTCTTTTCCTTTCCTCTTCCTCCTCCTCCTTCTCTTCCTATCATCATCCCTGTCTTCTTTCCTTCTCTTTTTCCTCTCTTCACGTCCTTCTTTCTGCCTCTCCTTCCCTTCTTCAAATCCTTCTTCCTCGCCTTCTTCTCTTTTCCTTTCATCTTCCTCCTCCTTCTCCTCCTCCTCCTCCTCCTCCTCCTCCCACCTGTCTTTTACCTGCCGTGGCCGCCCAGGTAAGGCGCCCGCCGGGTAATTACCTTCCTTCATGCTGAGATAATGACTTGGTAATGAGATGAGAGAAATAATTAGGAGAGAAGTAGTATTGATAATGATGATGATGATGATGATGATGAATATATAATAGATCGGATATGTTTTGGATACGTGTAATTATATGTTGCTGTGTTTGTTGTTGTTGTTGTTGTTGTTGTTGTTGTTTTTGTTGTTGTTGTTGTTGTTGTTGTTGTTGTTTTTGTTGTTGTTGTTGTTGTTGTTGTTGTTGTTGTTGTTGTTGTTTTTGTTGTTGTTGTTGTTCCTCATCATCATCATTATCTTCTTTTTCTTCATCTTCTTCTTCTTCTTCTTCTTATTATTATTATTATTATTATTATTATTATTATTATCATTATTATTATTATTATTAAACATAGTAAAATATAAAGTTACTATAGGTCTTGACTCAGAAAATTCATATATGCTTCTTACTAATGAGACCTCCTATACAACAAAGTGAGGTCATTCTTTGCTGATTCATACCATAAGGTGCTGGCTATCATGTGTTTGAAGATACCCTAAACTTAACCTAACCTAACCTAACAAAACCTCAAACAGTCACTATTGGTCTTGACTCAGAAAATTCATATATGCTTTCTTACTAATGAGACTTCCTATACAACAAAATGAGGTCATTCTTTGCTGATTCATACCATAAGGTGTTGCTTATCATGTGTTTGGAAATTTACACCAAAATAACACTCGAAAAGAAATAATAAATGAAGAGAATTAGAAAAAGGAGAAGCAGGAGAAAGCAAAAGTGACTGAACTTAAGGAAGGAATGCAGGAAGGAGAGAGAGAGAGAGAGAGAGAGAGAGAGAGAGAGAGAGAGAGAGAGAGAGAGAGAGAGAGAGAGAATGAATGAATGAATGAGAATAAGAAAGAAAAATGAAAGAAAAGAAAGAAAAGGAAGGAGAAGAAAAGTAAGAGAGAGAGAGAGAGAGAGAGAGAGAGAGAGAGAGATTCACACGGTATGTTGGAGTAAAACTTGAGATTCCAGACTTAAAATTCTTATCTCTCTTCCTCTCCGGAGTTATTTCCTGAGAGAGAGAGAGAGTATCAGTTTCTTTACTTCGTTTTTTTTTTCTTCTTGCATAATTAACCAAGAATTTAATCCAGAAAGTTTCCAAGTTACATTTTGTATTTAACTTCTGCAACAACCTTTTTTTTTTTCCTTCCCTCCCTCGCTCATTTTATAATACTTTTTCTAATACTTTTTTTCTTTTTTTCTTTTTCCAAACTTTCTTCCCCGCGACACCGGTTTTCTTTTCTTTCTTTTCCTTCCTCAACTTATTTTTTTTTCATTTTAATAGTATTTGGACTTAATTTTCCAGTGGCAAGTTTTATTTTAAGTTATTACTCATTCTTTGTGTGTGTGTGTGTGTGTGTGTGTGTGTGTGTGTGTGTGTGTGTGTGTGTGTGTGTGTGTGTGTGTTTTCTCTCATCAGTCCTTTCTCTTACTCTTCCTTCTTCTATATTTTCTTCCTTTCTTTTCTTCCTTCCTTCCTTCCTTTCTTCCTCACTTTCTTCAGCTCCTTTTCTATTCCCTTTCATATTAACACCCAACATTATATCATTTTCTTGGTTCCTACAATTCCTTTCTTTATCACGTTTTTCTCCCTCCTTTCTCATCCCTTCCTTCATTTATTTTCTCCTTTTCATTCACTCTTTATTTACTATCTTCCTCAATTTTTCTCTTTTCCAGTTTTTTTTTCTGTTATTCGCTATTCATCTCCTCCTCCTCCTCCTCCTCCTCCTCCTCCTCCTCCTCCTTCTCTTCCTCTTCCTCTTCTTCATCTTCATTATTATCATCATCATCCTTTTTTCGGTTTCCTATATTTATCTATTTCATTCTTCTTCTTCTTCTCTTCCCTCCTCTTCCATTTTTCTTCATCTTTATTGTGTCCTCTTCCTCCTCTTCCTCCTCCTCCCTCTCTGTTTATTCTCCTTTTTCTTATCGCTCATTATGTCCTTCTCCTCTCCTTTATCACTTTCCCTCACTCCCTTATTTTTCTCTCCTCTCCTTCCTTATTTATTCCCTCTATCTCTTCCTTTATTTTTCCTTTCTTATCTCCCGTTTCTCTCTCTTCCTCTTTTTCTTCCATTATCTTCTCTCTCTCTCTCTCTCTCTCTCTCTCTCTCTCTCTCTCTCTCTCTCTCTCTCTCTCTCTCTCTCTCTCTCCATTTTTTTTCGTTCTTTCCTCCATGTCTCCTTCCTTCCTTTCTCTCTTATCTCCTCCATTTCTTTTTTTTCTTTCCTCCAATTCTTCTTTCTTCCTCTTTCTTCCTTGGTTTAATATTTTTCCCTATTTTTTTCCTCTTCCAGTTTCTTCTGATCTCGTTTTTCTTCCTTTTCCTTTCGTTTCCTTTCTTTTTCGTCTTTCACTTCCTTTTCTTTTCTCCTAATTTTCTATTTTTCTTTAACTTTTCTTCATTTTTTTTCACTTGTCTTCCCTTCCGTTTTCTTCTCTTCCTTTCTTCTTCCTCTTTCTTCTTTCCTCTTCAATCTCATCTTACTCTTTATCCCTCCTCTTTCATCATCTCCATTACCCTTTCCCTCTCCTCCTCCTCCTCCTCCTCCTCCTCCTCCTCCTCCTCCTGCATGGGTCTGAATCTCACGCACAAAAAACATTAAATTCTTGTCATGAAACGCCGAAATGAAGAAGAAAAAGAAGAAAAAGAGGAAAAACTTGCGTCTGCTGGTGGTGGTGGAGGAGGAGGTGGTGGTGTTGGTGGAGGTGGTGTGGTGGAGGTGGAGGTGGAGAGGTGATTTATTTTCGTTTGCCTGTCACCTTTTGCTCTCTCTCTCTCTCTCTCTCTCTCTCTCTCTCTCTCTCTCTCTCTCTCTCTCTCTCTCTCTCTCTCTCTCTCTCTCTCTCTCTCTCTCTCTCTCTCTCTCTCTCTCTCTCTCACACACACACATACACACAGGTACACTCATCACCTGGCTTCATTACGTCCAGGTGAGGTCAGGGAAGATGTCATGTTACCTGTCCACTCTTCTTACCTGTGGAGCGAAAGAGAAAGAAGATTAGTAGTTACCTGGATAAGGGACGTTGTGTGTGTGTGTGTGTGTGTGTGTGTGTGTGTGTGTGTGTGTGTGTGTGTGTGTGTATTGCGTTCTATCACTTTCCGCATAAAAGTCTACGTATCACCCAAGCCCTGTTTCAATATCTCCCAATATCATGATAGAACGTCTGCCTCGCTCATAATGTTAACGTTTTTTTTTAATTTATTTATGTTATTCATCGCTAACCTTTAAATGCCATAATCGTCTCTTGGTATTATCCGCCGATCAGAAACTTGTATTAATTGAAAGAAAAAGCCATTAAAGTTTTACAAGACTCCAATACCCCTTACTCGTTTCTGATATGGGATGCTTCCTGCTTCTGAGTATCGCTTCTTCCCCTTCTGTACGCCAATGTTTTATAGGCTTCTCGATTCCTGTCTGTTGAGTTTTACATGTGATGCGTCCTGGTCTTGAATTCTTGTGTGTGTGTGTGTGTGTGTGTGTGTGTGTGTGTGTGTGTGTGTGTGTGTGTGTGTGTGTGTGTGTGCGTGTGTTATCTCTCATAATTTAGCCCTGTTCTTCAATCCTTTTTCCTACTCCTCCTTCCTCAATTTCTCTTCCTTCCTTTCTTCGTTTTCTTTCCTAATTCCTGCCTTCCTTCCTTTCTTCTTTTTCTTTCCTAATTCCTTCCTTCCTTCCTTTCTTCTTTTTCTTTTCTAATTCCTTCCATCCTTCCTTTCTTCGTTTTCTTTCCAAATTCCTTCCTTCCTTCCTTTCTTCTTTTTCTTTTCTAATTCCTTCCTTCCTTCCTTTCTTCTTTTTCTTTTCTAATTCCTTCCTTCCTTTCTTCCTTCCTTCCTTCCTTCCTCTTCATCACCATTCTCCAAACATAACGACGCAATGTTTTATAGAGTCCTTAATTGTTGCTCCTTTGTTTCTGATGGGTGATGCGTTCTGTCCCTGGTGTCTGTCATGTCTTATACTAATGGACGGCCTTGTTTCATAGAGTCGTCGATTGCTGCTTCTTTGTTTCTGATATGTAATGCGTCTTGTCCCTGAGTGCTGGTGTCTGTCATGTCTTACACTAATGGAAGGCCTTGTTTTATGGATTCATCGATTGTTGTTCTTTTGTTTCTGATATGTGATATGACGTCTTGTCCCTGAGTACTGGTGCCGTGTCTACTGTTTTGTCTTCTGCTCCTGGACGGGACTTGACACTGATTGACGGGTATAATATATTCTGAGAGCTAGTGTTCCAGAGTGTGTGTGTGTGTGTAAATGTGTGTGTGTGTGTGTGTGTGTGTGTGTGTGTGTGTGTGTGTGAGGGGGGGGGGTTAGAGTTGTTTTTTCAGAGTTAGTTTTTCAGAGTTATTTTCAGTGCAATTTTTTCGAAGGTGTATTTTTTTATGCATATACATATACTCACCCAGTCATCCCACTACAGGTTTTCCTTATGAACGATTAAATACCCTTGGCGTATCATCTGCACCGGCCACGTATTTCTCTGCCCAGCACGTGTCGCCGCCGCTGTGAGGTGTCGTACGCACAGGGCGGTGTTTTTTGCGTCCCAACTCAACGCTGCGTGAAATATGCAGCGCCGGGAATGTCAACACTTTTATGTCCAGAGTGAATTCCTTTTCCCCGCCGCGGTGACGTTATCATGCGTAATTAACCCTCAGGCTGTGTTGCTCATGTGATAATGTAAGTTAATATGTCTTTCTTTAACTTGCATATTCTGGCATGATTCTCACAGTGAGCCAGACTTTATGTTGGCTGTTTATCCCCCACTTTGTCCCCACTTTGAGAGAAAGAGTGTGTGTATGCGTGTGTGTGTGTGTGTGTGTGTGTGTGTGTGTGTGTGTGTGTGTGTGTGTGTGTGTGTGTGTGTTATCTCACTTATCATTCTATCAGTCTTAATTAATACTTCATCTACTCCTTCCCTTTTCCCCCCTTTTCTCATTCTCTCTCTCACTTTCTCTCATTTTTTTATCTTTCTCTCACTCAGTCAAGTAGCAAGTCAGTAAGTCAGTAAGTCAGTCAGTCAGTCAGTTTGTCAGTATTCTTATCCACTCACTTCACCCCCCCCCCCTTTTCTCTCATTCTCTCTCACTTTCTCTCATTTTTTCTCTCTTTTTCTCACTCGGTCAAGTAGCAAATCAATTAGTCAGTCAGTCAGTCAGTCTATCAGTCAGTGTGTCAGTATTGCCATCCACTCACTTACCTACTTATATGGTCAGTAGGTTTGTACGTAAGTTTGTTAGTGGGTTAGAAAACTCCCTTTCTTTGCCTTTTGTGTCCATTTTTTACCGCCTTTCGAGGGAGGCGTGAACGAAATTAAATTTTCACTCCCGCATCACTTTAAGAGTCTGTGTGTGACATTAAAGCCGTAGGGGAGACACAGAGAGACATAGATAGATAGATAGATAGGTAGGTAGATAGAAAGGTAGAGATAGATAGATAGAGAGAGAGAGAGAAACAGAAAGAAGAAAGAAAGTGTAGGTGGGGAGGGTAGAAGGAGAAAAAGGAAAAGGATAATGAAAAAACAAATTAAAGTGAGTACTCCTATATATATATATATATATATGTATATATATATATATATATATATATATATATATATATATATATATATATATATATATATATATATATATATATATATATATATATGTAGAGAGAGAGAGAGAGAGAGAATGAGACGCATACATGATTTAGATTGGCTGGAACGATGGAGAAAGGAAGGGAGAGAGTGAAAGACGAGAAAATATAATGGAGAAGGAAAGAATAATAATAAATATAAATAGTAATGATAATAATGATATTAATAACTTCATGGATATTTATTACCACCCGCAAAAGAATTGTGCGGAAGGTTTTGTTTTCAGCTGTGCATTTTTTTTTGTCTGTAACGCGATACCTTTTGAACCATTACAGCTAGGATGGTGAAACTTCATAGGTGGACTACTAATGGGCCCCCACCGGACGAATTCGATTTTCAAGGTCAAAGGTCAAGGTCACCGAGGTCAAAAATGCATATTTTCACATTTTTGAGCACTCCGACCAGAGAGTGTTGGCAGCGGGCGGTTTGCACTCGTTAGTGTCCAATGTCTAGCTTTTTATTGTTTTTACTTCACCAGAAATATTCGTTCATGGCCGCGTATCAGGTTTCTTCATTTTTAACCTATTTTTCTTTTTTTTTCGTTGTGATTCAAAGTATTTCGTTCAGAACCAAAAGAAATGACGGTCAAGAATATCGAGAAGTGAACGAAAGAGTGTGAAAACAGAGCTAAATCAAGTTATTCTCTCTCTCTCTCTCTCTCTCTCTCTCTCTCTCTCTCTCTCTCTCTTATCATTTTTCTTATATATTTTTCCCACGAATGTTGAGGGAAAAAGTTTACCAAAAAGTCCCATTAATTAGATTTCTGTGTAGCAAGTGTGATTTTTTTGTTTGTCTTTCTGCTAACTTTTTTATTTTTAATGGCAGAGATAATTTTTCAAACGCTATCACACGAGACGCAATAAAAACGTTTGGAAATATTCTGTTGAACGTATAGATTTCACGAAGAGAGAGAGAGAGAGAGAGAGAGAGAGAGAGAGAGAGAGAGAGAGAGAGTACAGTGACATGGAAGGAATTTAAGATATTTGCAAACAGTACATCTCGTCTGTGCGTATGTATGTGTGTGTGTGTGTGTGTGTGTGTGTGTGTGTGTCAATATTTCTTTGTGCCTTGTTTTGAGAAATGTGAGGTTGAAAATTAAATAGAAAAGCCTCTCTCACTTTACTATAGAAACAGGACTGCAGGATTAATTTTAAGAACCTAAGAATGTAAAGTTTGGTACTACGTTATTTGAAGACCTCACACATAATAAAGTAGATAAATATACATGAATTAGTTAGTTTAAGGTACACGGAGAAATTAAATAATTACTCTCCTCCGCTAACGTCATTATTATTATTATTATTTTTATTTTTTTTGCCTGAGAGAGAAAAACGAGGCTGTAGATTTACGAAGAACACCACCTCTGAAAATTACATGTTGCAGAGAATGAAAAAAAAAAAGTGAAAAGGGGCACAGAAGCAAAGCGGAATTATATAGAGAGAGAGAGAGAGAGAGAGAGAGAGAGAGAGAGAGAGAGAGAGAGAAAATAAAGAATGAACAAACGGGAAAGATAAATGTAAGAAAGAGAGGAAGAGTGAGAAACGAGAGATAAGAAAACAAAAATAAAGGAAGCGATAGAGATAATAAATAAGGAAGGAGAGGAGAGAAAAATAAGGGAGTGAGGGAAGGTGATAAAGGAAAGGAAGAGGACATAATGAGCGATTAGAAAAAGGAGAATAAACAGAGATGGACGAAAAAGATGAAAGTTAAAAGTTTTGGAAATTGGATCGAACATAAAATGAAAAAAAATATGAAAAAAATAGGGAATACATATAAGCAAATAGAAAAAAATAAATAAGTATTGAATGCAAAGGAAATAATACCTTAGAAATATACAGAAATCAAATTAAGCTATACAGTAATGGACCGCGAATTCTAACTTATTAATATAGTTCAGAAAATAGAAACAAAATTGAGTTAGAGCTTAGTGAAGAAAATTAATTGATGGAGGAACGTGAATGAATAATGAATGATGAAAGGCACATTTAAGAGAGAGAAAGAGAGGGGGAGAGAGCGAGAGAGATGTAGCTTAGAAAATGGGAAAAAAATTGAGTTAGAGCTTAGTGAAAAAAAATAAAGAGGAACGTCAATGAATAAAAAATTATGAAGGGGATGTATAAGGGAGAGGGAGAGAGCGACAGAGAGAAGATAAAAAGATAAAAGGGGACGAGAAGGGGAAGGGAGGCGAAATAAGAACATAAAGGAAAACGGAGCGCTCGCAGGGGTAACAGAAGCAAGCCCCGGACAATAGGAATATTTAATCAGTCCAATAAATTGAATTCGCGCAAAGAAAGTCATTCCTGGATTTCGAAAAGGATTAATCTAACAACAAAACATTTTCTCTCCCTCTGTACGTAAAATTGCTTCCATAATTTCTCGCTTTCATGGTCGTGTTAAGCGGGGTTTTTGTTCTTCTTTTTCTTGTTTTGTTATTTTTTTTTTGTTTTTTATCTTTTTTTGAGTTTATTTTTATGTTTTAGTGTTTTCTTTCTTTCAGTTCTTTTTTTGTTGTTTTGTTTTGTTTTAAGTTTTTTGTCTTAATCTTTTTTTATTTCTTTTTATTTCTTTTAATTCTCCCTCGCTTTCATCATCTTAATCCTTTCCACTGGTTATAATTCTCTCTCTCTCTCTCTCTCTCTCTCTCTCTCTCTCTCTCTCTCTCTCTCTCTCTCTCTCTCTCTCTCTCTCTACTACTATTACTACTACTACTACTACTACTACTACTACCACTACTACTACTACTACTACTACTACTACTACTACTACTACTACTACCACTACTACTACTACTACTACTATCACTACTACTACTACTACTACTACTACTCCATCTTTCTTTTCAACAGTACATTCGAAATTCAATCATGTCTTTTTTTCCTCGTAAACAGAAAGTCATACGATCAGGTTAATAAAGCTACGCAATTATTTTATTTACTTCGTTGCTGGTCGGAAAATATTATAAAAAAAAGTCACTTGCAAAAAAGAAGGACGGCTTGATTGTTTGTACTGCTGATGTTGAATAAATTATGCTAACATTTAGGACACACACACACACACACACACACACACACACACACACACACACACACACACACACACACTGACATCATTATATGCCTCTGTTTTTCTCTATCTTTTTTTGTGAAACGGGAATATCCATAACGACAGTGATTAATTATTCAACCATATTTGTTTTTGCTCTTCGATAAATCACGTGAAAAGAACGAGAAATCAATTGGATAGTGACATTTGTTCTGATTTGTTGATTTATCTTTGGAAATGTGAATGTGAAAGAAGGGAAGGGAAGGCAAAGTAAGGGAAGGGAAGGGTATGGAAAGGGAAAGGAAGGCAAAGTATGGGAAGGGAAGAGGAGGGAAGGGAAGGGAAGGAATGGAAAGAGAAGTTAAGGAAAGGGAAGAGGAGGGAAGGGAAGGGAAGGGAAGAGCAGGGCAGGGCAGGTAAGGGAAGGGAAAGGGAAGGGAAGGAAATAATGCAGAAGAGAAGGGACGGGAATGGAAAGAGAAGTTAAGGAAAGGAAGAGGAAGGGAAAGTAAGGGAGAGAAATGGAAAAGAGTAATGGAAAGGATGGAAAATTAAGAGAAATAGTAGAAGAATAGGAAAAGAGGAAGATTTAAGAGGAAAGGAGAGGGGATGGAGAGGAAGGGAATGGGAGGAGACAAAATGGAAGCGATAAGAACAGGTGGAAGAGAAAAAAAGGAGGAAGAAAATGTAAGAAGATGGAAGGGAAGGAGGACAAAATAAGAAATATGGACGTGTATGATAAAAAGAAACATATATATAAGGGCGGATTCATGACTCTCCATATATTTATTCATACATACAAACACTCGCAAAGGTAAACCAGTAGGCATCTAGACGAATGATTGATTTTACTACTGATGATAATAAAATAATAATAATAATAATAATAATAATAATAATAATAATAATAGTAATGATAATATTCTCAAAATCCCTGCCTGCTTCTAAAATATTGTCCGTCCTGCATAATTTATGAGTGCTATAAATATTTTTCCAGCGATTTATGAGTGCGTCTGAGAGAGAGAGAGAGAGAGAGAGAGAGAGAGAGAGAGAGAGAGAGAGTGAGAGTGAGAGTGGAAGGGAGGGAGGGAGAGAGAAGTCGTTTGCTTATGCCTTTCAGAACTTGTCAAAGAAAGAAATACGCGATAATAAAAATAATAATAAATAATAACAATAATAATAATAGTAATAATAATATGAAAACCCTGTAGTTATGTATTTATTTATCCACTGTTTTCATATTCCTTTTTTTTTTTTTTGGCTATATTTTTTCTACGTTTTTTTTTTCCCTCATTTGTTTCCTTCCTTCCCCTGTATCGCTTTTTCCATCATAATATTTCTCCTTCCTCTCCCTTCCTCCTCCCCTCCTCTCCCATTTTTATGCATATTTTTCTTCCCTTCCCTTCAGCTTCCTTTTTCTTTTCCATTCTTTACCTTATCCTTCCCTTCCTTCCCCTCTTACCTTTTTTTTATTCTTTCTTCTCTTGTTCCTTTTCCTTTTCTCCTTTTATTTTCAGTACTCTACATTTTTCCTTTCTCCCCTTCTCTTCTGTTCTCTTTCTGTCCCTTCCTTTCCAATCCCTTTCTTTTCCTCCTCTTTCGTCTCTTGTTCCTTTCCCTTTTCTCATTTTATTTTCTGTACTTTACATTTTTTTCCTTTCTTCCCTTCCCTTCTGTTCTCTTTCTGTTCCTTCCTTTCCAATCCCTTTCTTTTCCACTTTTCCTTCCATTCTAATCCCTTCCCTTTCTCTGATATTTTCTTCCCTTCCATTGTCTTTCTTTTTCCTTCTTTTACCTTCTCCTCTAGTCCCTTCCCTTTCCCTTCTGTCCCTTCTCTTCCTGTCCCTTCTCTTTCCCTCTTCATTCCTTCCCCTTTTTTCCTCGTATCTTCCCTTCCAATCCCCTCCTCTCCCTCTCTTCCCATCTCTTCCATCCTCCCTGTTCATTCTCTTCTTATCCCATCCCTTCAAACCCTTCCTATTATCTCCCCTTCCCTTCCTATCTTCCCCTTTATCTGTATTGAAAAAAGCATTATAACCCCTCTTAGTAAATTCTTCCACAGTGCCCCCCTATACAATTAATGAAAGAAAACGGGTACTAGATTGCATATGCGTTTAGATGCTAGATTATGCAAGTGTGGATTGTGGCGTTGTAAGCATTCCAACTCCTTATTGACGGGGAAGTGTTTGGAGTCGAAGGATCAGATGGTGTTGATAATGATAGGGGAAGATATTGGTTGTGGTGGTGGTGGTAGAAGGTGAATTTGGTGATGAAGAAGGTATTGATGATGGTGATGATTCTGAGGTGCGGGTGATGGTGGTGGTGGTGAGAAAAGGCGAAATTGGTGATGATAGTGGTTTGTGAAAGGTGAAGGTGATGGTGATGGTGGTGATGAGAGAAGGATGATTTGGTGATGATGGTGGTGATGATAGGGACGAGAAAATGTGATGACGCAGTTTGATTTTTTTTTTTATTTTGTTCGATTAATCATTTTTTGTTCATTTTCATTATTTTTTTCGTGTTTTTCTTGTCAGTGTGTGTGTGTGTGTGTGTGTGTGTGTGTGTGTGTGTGTGTGTGTGTGTGTGTGTGTGTGTGTGTGTGTCATAATAATTAACTTTTTTTATGTCAGTGAAACAAAACATCGGCATTGGTAGACATTTCACATTTATTTCATTCAACATTTTTTTTAGTGTGTGACGCAATCAGGAGTCTTATTCATTAGTGTTCTAGTTCATCTTTATGCGGCGTTTGCTTTATATTTAAATTTTAACGCGTGTGTTTGTAATAATGACGGTTGGTGAAATACTTCTAATTTATATATATATTTATTCATAGGACGAGAAATATTGATGTACCTGATGTACCTGCCTTGTTGTCTGTCTGTTTTTATGTATGTGTATAAATGTATGTATGTATGATTTTATGTGTATATGTATGTATGTATAATTTTATGCGTATATGCATGTATGTATAATATTATGTGTATATGTATGTATGTATTGAAGGATGGATGGATAGATGGATGAATGGATAGAGTATGTATGTATGTATGTATGTATGTATGATTGTATGTATGTATGTATGTATGTATGTCCTTTTGTATGAGTTACTTCAAATTCATATATTCATTCAAAGTGAGATAAATATTTGCGTTGATGTATATATGAGCCTGTCCGTCTGTCTCAATATATCTGCGTGAATTTATATGTATTTATTTATGTATGTATGTGTGTGTATATACGTTGTGTGAGTTGTGTATTAATTCAGAGAAGTGATACATGGAATGGTGTGTTAACTTGCTCAGAGGGACACCCGGGCTGGTATCGTAGGGTGAGTGAGGTAACGCGCCCCCCACCATTTCTTTTCCCATTTACCCTTCCATCTCCCCTTCCTCCCTACCTCCCACTTCCCTCCCACCTCCCCTTTTACCCTCCCCACCTCCCCTTCCCTCCTCCTCCTATATCCCGCCCACACCTTCCATTACCCGCCCACACCTCCCATTTCCCCGCCCACACCTCCTATTCCCCTCCCACACCTCCCATTTCCCGCCCACACCTTCCATTCCCCACCAACACCTCCCATTTCCCCGCCCACACCTCCTATTCCCCTCCCACACCTCCCATTTCCCCGCCCACACCTCCCATTTTCCCGCCCACATCTCCGATTTCCCGCCCACACCTCACATTTCCCCTCCCACACCTTCCATTCCCCGCCCACACCTCCCATTTTCCACTCACACCTCCTATATCCCCGCCCACACCTCCCATATCCCCTCCCATCTCTCATTCTCATTCCCACCCCCCTCTTCCCTCCCGCCCCCACACTCTCTACTCATTCATTAACAGCTTTGTCTCTTTTTGTATAGTTAATTAATATCTAAAACTGGGAATTAATTGATAGTGCCATTCCATACAATATTAACAGGAGTAGGAGTATTTACGCCCATATTGCAAGCTCTCCCTTCCGCGGACATTCCCTTGAGGCCAGTCCCAACAATCGCAGTTCCATACACGCTTTCTCTCAACCACTTTAATAAGCTTATGGGTTCCTCTTACTTATTAATTTTCTCTGTTGATAATTGTATGTGGCGCAAATAGGATTGAAAATAACGTACAGAAAGGTAGTTAGACTTATTATCCGCACTTAAGTACATACAAAACAACAACCACAACGACAACAACAACAGCAATAAGACGAGAAAAAGAAGAGAAACGGAAAAAGAGAAGAAAATATGTAAAAGAAGAAATGAAGTAAAATGGAAATACAGAAAGAACAAAAAGATGAACAGCAACATGGAAAAAAAAGTAAAAGGAGAAAGTAAATAAAAAAAGAAGAAAACACACACACACACACACACACACACACACACACACACACACACACACACACACACACACACACACACACACACACACACAGAAACACAAACACAAACACACACACATTACATCTATACTCTATCCACCTTTTTCTATTCCTTTCTTCCTATATTATTACCACCCCTATATCCTTCATTCCTATACTATATCCACCTCCTTTTCTTAAACTTTATTCCTTTATTCCTTTATTTCTTTTAGTACAGCAAAGAGAACATACAAACGCCAAAGAGATCAATCAACACTTAAGCTGGAAAGAACCCTCGAAGCAGCTCTGTCCTCAATCTTGTCAGTTAGCAAAGTGATACGGGAAGGGGTGCATGTGACGCATTGGTCTCGCTTTTTATTTGTCACGGTGGATTTGCTGTGACCTTTACTGACCTCCTGTGACCTTTCAGGAGGAGACGGGAAGCTGCCGGAGGGGACGCCATGAGGTGAGTGGAAATGAGTGAAGAAATTGTTGTAATATGAGTGTTTGGAAGGTGAGTGTTAAGCTACTGGAGAAAGGGAGGGACACAAGGAGGAGAAAGAGGAAGAAAAGAGAAGAGAAATGGAGGAGGAGGAGGAGAAGGAAGAAAAGAAAAGAGAAGAGAGGAGAAGAGAAAAGAGAAGAGCAGAGAAGAGAAGAGAAGAGAAGAGAAGAGAAGAGAAGAGAAGAGAAGAGAAGAGAAGAGAGGAGGAGGAGGAGGAGAAGGAAGAAAAGAGAAGAGAGGAGAAGAGAAGAGAAGAGAAGAGAGGAGGAGGAGAAGGAAGAAAAGAAAAGAGAAGAGAGGAGAAGAGAAGAGAAGAAAAGAGAGGAGGAGGAGTAGGAGGAAAAGAAAATGAAGAAAAAATATGAAAAGCTTGATTTAATTCGTTCATGTACTTTTTCTTCACCCACACAAGCTAAAAACACACGCTCACTTTACTATTTCAACTATTAAATCAAGAGGTAGAAAAACAATGACACTTTCCTTACTAAATATCACAATCATCTATTCTATTCATATTCCGTCACTTTTCTCTCAGTCGTTAAGTAATGGCCAGGTCTTTCATTTCCAGTTTTCTTTATTTTAATTTTCTCCACCTCGACGCAACCTACATTTCAGTTAATAATGGAACAGTTACACGAGAGGAACTTTGGTCAGTATTCTTAAACGCTATATAGTCTCACATCATATATTTCTAAAGGGCAAAAGAGGACGAAAATGCGTTCTCAAGAGTGATTTTTACAGCTCATAATACGGCAGCGTTGTCAAATCCCCATCTGGGTCAAAAAACTACTATGTACCTTTCCAGAAGTAGTTTTTTTGACCCAGATGTGAGTTTGACAAGGCTACCGTATCATGAACTGTAAAAATCACTCTTAAGAAAATGCGTTTTGTAGAGTGATTTCTAGAGTTCATGATACGGCAGGCTTGTCAAACTCACACCTAGGTAAAAAAAAACTCCTCCTGGAAAGGCTCATAACTCTTACAAAGGCCGTGTCAATCATGTATGCCTGGGAGACGAAATGTGTACTACTATGGGTGCACTTTACATTTGAAGGTTCGTTTACTGCCTTGTGTCTGCATTGCTTCGTGTTATTTTAATGTGTTTTCTCCTCTCCAAGCGAGGTAGGAAAAGACAGCATTTGTTAGAGAGAGAGAGAGAGAGAGCTACATGCAATATTCGTGGAAAACATTGGGAGATATTGAAACACGGCTTGGGTGATCCGTAGACTTTTATGCGGATAGTGATAGATCGCAACACACACACACACACACACACACACACACACACACACACACACACACACAAACGTACACACTTATTACGCTTTACTAGTCTTATGAGTCTTGTGTGTAACAATAAAACCAATTAGAATAAGGAGAAAAAAATACCTCGCTCTCTTCTCCTGAAAAAACATAATTACTATGAAAAAGAGGAAATATTTTTGGTGTTACTCGTTCTTTTAACAAACGTGAGAGTAAGAAGATTAAAAAAAACTTTGCTCTTTTAATGCTAAGTCGATTATATTAAATTTTATTACGCTGTTAACTAAATTTGACGGTAAAACAATTATAAAAACAATAAAATATGTAAGTAAAAAAATTATCTTGGTATTACTGTTTGTCAGTATGTCTGTCTGTCTGTTTTGATTTTACTTCTGTCTGTGTGTATGTATGTATGTATGTCTTTGTATGTATGTATGTATGTATGTATGTATGTATGTA